>NC_056594.1:1827596-2002596 GCF_018340385.1 Cyprinus carpio | reverse complement strand
AGTTCAAAAGAATGGCATATATTTGAAAAAGAAATCTACTGTAACATTATAAATGTCTTTACTGTCACTACTTTAGATTATTTTAATGCATCATTGTTAAACAAAAAAAAAAAATCAGTAAACACTGATGTGTTTAATGTCTATGACCTGGCACTGTGGTATCATGTTTAAATATGCACAGATGTTTCAACAGCCACAGTCTGCATTCACTCTCATTGTATTTAAAAGAGCAGCCTGGACGTTGTGCTAATCATCTCTTTTTGTCTTCTTCGTAAAGTAAGTCAGATGCATTTAGAACTTCATGAGCGAATGTTTGAATTTCCCTTTTGGCTTTACAACAGGGCGACCTTGTCAGATGTGTCTTCCTCTCATTACCATCCCCCTCTTCCTCACACTTTCTCTCACGAGTCGGGCCTCCCCTCACCCTCCTCAAATACTGCAGATCATGCTGTGATCTCCCTGTGACCCTACAGAGGAAAAGCGCTTTGGAAAATGGATAGATGCTATGATCTGAGAAACAGTTTTAGATTTTGTGTCAGACAGTATGTGGAAACTAAATTCTTCAGATTTGAGATACACTACGAGTGCACATTCAGTACAATTAAGTGCACTTCTTTTCACAAGGATAGGTACAGTATGAACACTCTACTTAGGGCTAAACACTTCAAACAATCTGCAATATCTGAGGGATCATTCATGTCTGTACCACAAACTATGAGAGTTACATTTTCATTTGCAGGGTTATGGGTTTATTCGAATCACTAATCTTAAGTATGTGCAATACTACTAGTCACATACAAACAAAACACATCGGGTAGCTTCCTCTGAGTGTAATGTAATGCATGTAAGCATGTGTGTGTGTTAGTCTTATTCCTCCGAACAGACTGCTTCATTGACAAGTTTAAAAATAGGTCAAGATGATAATGAGACCAAACCCTAACCCCTCACCACCTCAACACACACAAAACACAAGCACACCCTTACTCATACAGACACACCTCAGAGGACAGCCTCACAAATACAGGCACACCCTAAAAAAAAAAAAACCTTAAAGGGATAGTTCACCCAAAAATCAAAATTATGTCATTAATGACTCACCCTCATGTCGTTTCAAACCCGTGAGACCTCCGTTCATCTTCGGAACACAGTATAAAATATTTTAGATTTAGTCCGAGAGCTTTCTGTCCCTCCATTGAGAATGTATGTACGGTATACTGTCCACGTCCAGAAAGGTAATAAAAACATCTTCAAAGTAGTCCATTTGACATCAGAGGGTCCGTTAGAATTTATTGAAGCATCGAAAATACATTTTGGTCCAAAAATATCAAAAACTACGACTTTATTCAGCATTGACTTCTCTCCCGGGTCTGTTATGAGCGCGTTCACAGGACATCCGGTTCGCGAACGAATCACTCGATGTAACCGGATCTTCTTGAACCAGTTCACCAAATCGAACTGAATAGTTTGAAACGGTTCGCGTCAACAATAAGCATTAATCCACAAATGACTTAAGCTGTTAACTTTTTTAACATGGCTGACACTCCCTCTGAGTTCAAATAAACCAATATCCCGGAGTAATTCATTTACTCAAACAGTACACTGACTGAACCGAGCCAGATAACGAACGAAACATTGACTCGTTCTCGAGTCAAGAACCGGTTGCATCGGTTTTCGGATCACCGGTAGTGATGGGAAGTTCTGTTCTTCTCCGCGAACCGGTTCTTTCAGACAGTTTGATTCAATAAACCGGTTGCCGAAAAACGGTTCACCAGTTCTTTTGCGCTCGACGTAATGACTTCATTGGCGATGATTGCCCTTGATTCAAGCCTTCGGTTTAGCCGCGCTCATAACATTAGCACAGAATCGGTTCAGAATCAATCATCAAAAGAACCAGTTCGGTTCAGACGCGCTGTGTGTCAGTCTAAATCACGCATGCGCAGTATCATCAGCTCCTCGGTTCTCGAATCGGACGCGTCCGACAGAAACGGTTCTTGACTCGAGAACGAGTCAATGTTTCGTTCGTTATCTGGCTCGGTTCAGTCAGTGTACTGTTTGAGTAAATGAATTACTCCGGGATATTGGTTTATTTGAACTCAGAGGGAGTGTCAGCCATGTTAAAAAAGTTAACAGCTTAAGTCATTTGTGGATTAATGCTTATTGTTGACGCAAACCGTTTCAAACGATTCAGTTCGATTTGGTGAACTGTTTCAAGAAGATCCGGTTACATCGAGTGATTCGTTCACGAACCGGATGTGCTGTGAACGCGCTCATAACAGACCCGGGAGAGAAGTCAATGCTGAATAAAGTCGTAGTTTTTGATATTTTTGGACCAAAATGTATTTTCGATGCTTCAAAAAATTCTAACGGACCCTCTGATGTCACATGGACTACTTTGAAGATGTTTTTATTACCTTTCTGGACGTGGACAGTATACCGTACATACATTCTCAATGGAGGGATAGAAAGCTCTCGGACTAAATCTAAAATATCTTATACTGTGTTCCGAAGATGAACGGAGGTCTCACGGGTTTGAAACGACATGAGGGTGAGTCATTAATGACATAATTTTGATTTTTGGGTGAACTATCCCTTTAAAGTCAACATGGAACACTATTTGCAGTCCATTTTGCATCCATAAAATGCATTTCTGAATAAAACCATGCTATTTTACTAGATTCTTTCTGTAAAACTGTGTAATGTTTGCCTGCGTCATTATAAAATATAGCTTATTCTTATTTAGAAGAATAGTTCACCCAAAAAATGAATATTCTGTCATTAATTACTCATCCTCATGTCATTCCAAACCCATAAGACCTTCGTTCATCTTCAGAACACAAATTAAGATATTTCTGATGAAATGTGAGAGCTCTCAGACCCTGCATAGACAGCAACACAACTGTAATGTTCCCAGGTCCAGAAACATAGTAAATACATTCGTAACACTGTCCATGTGACATCAGTGGCTCAAGCTAAGAGAATACTTTTTGACAAAAAAACTAAAATAACAATTTATTTAACTATTCTTCTCCCCCGAGTTACGTCTACATCTTCATATATATATATATATATATATATATATATATACATATATATATATATATATTTTTTTTTTTTTTTTTTTTTTCAGTTAGTAACATAGTTGAACGTTTTCTTAAATTAACTTTTAACTCAGTCTAATTTACAAACACAGTGCTTAAGAGCCAGGGGTATGTACTGAAGGGCAGTACTACATTTTTTAAAAATATGATATTTATGCAAAATAAGAAAAATGTTCAAAAGTTTTCACCCCCGGCTCTTAATGCATCGTTTTTTTTCCTTCCAGAGCATCAGAAAGTGTTTGAAACTTCTGTGATAGTTATGTGTCCCTCAGTTGTCCTCAGTGTGAAAAGATGGATCTCAAAATCATACAGTCATTGGTGGAAAGGGATCACATATGCATATTTTTCTGAAGAACAGCAGGCCGTTTAACTGTTCAGAACAAACAAGGGACTTGCAGCTGTGGATCATCCAGGTAACAACACAGTATTAAGATTTAAGCTTAAGTAAACTTTTGAAAAGTTAAATAAATATATAAATTCAACTATTATTTTTTCTTATGGACTATATAATCAGTACTAAATGAAAAATAACATGCATTTTGTATGATCCCTCTTATTTTGGTAAAACAATTAACATTTTGCAGATAGTGCAAAGTGTATGTATAGTTTCTGAAAAGTTGAGAATAAATTTAATATAGATGCTTACTTTAAGATTTTTTATTCTTGATTTTGAACTTGAGACCCACTCATTTCAAAAACAGACACACTGAAACAATTTCAAGCAAACTGTAACATAGGACGCACAAAACATTTGTATACTATGCTTAGTATGGATAAAATATAATTTTTCTCAAGAAAATGGTTAGAAACATAATGATCATCAATGTCTATGAAATGTACCCTAAATTGTAGAATGACTTGTTTGTTCAAGTCTCCATAGAGTTTTAGCATCTGTATCTGTCTCAATACACTCAATTATTCATCGCTAAATGACTCTTTAGTCATTCATTCACTGGCTCAGTTTAGCCGAGGACACAAATCTATCTTTAAAAGAACATAATCATAACAAAACAAATGCAACTTTCTAAAAAGAGTTTCCAATTAGTCAAACCCATACACTAAAAGTTTAATGAAATGGAAGCAAAATGTTTTGAGTATCGGTCATACAGAGTCAAAACATGTCTTGTTCTGAGGTTCCTTTGAGGCTCACGTTTGACGTCATTAACTTGTGAACAATGTCAGCGATTGTATATTGTGCTCTGTCACTAGGGTGTATGGGTGATTAAACCAATTAAACATATTTGGTCTTATGCAACTACAACAACAAATGCTCAAAAACATAACGTGCTTGTTCAAAACCCTCACACTAATTATGAGGATAAGTAACAGCAATGCTTGCCTCAACAAACACCACTAATGATTTGAGTGTCCAAAATTACACTCTGTTCAATGGGTTGTACTTTGTGTCCATCATTTGTGAATAAAAATAAAAAATTAATGCCTTTCCAAAAGTTTCTAGTTTACAAAAGATTCTGGAAAACATGGGTTGTGAAAATAAATTAGACGTGACCTTTGACTGTGAAACTATATAACAGGCTATACTTCTATCCCTCACAACCATGTTTTCATTTGCATGAATTAAACATGCCGTCTACCCTGCCTGCATTTGGTTAATTATCATCAACATGCGTATAAACCCAGATACATATCTCAATCTCATTTCTTTTCTAATCTCAAGATCATCAACAACATTAAAATAAACATTTGCATTTGGTTCAGTCCTCACTGCATGTTCAGATGCTGCAGGGTGTGAGACTGTGGTCTTCTCAGAAATCTGAAAATAGCCTGTCTGGTAAGCAAGTCCACCGTCGATCTATGTATAGCTTTGCACCGCACAACAATTATGCCAACTGACACAGAGTGTTCCCCCTTCATGGGAAGCGCTGCCCAAAACTGAATGAGCTGCCTACTTACCCATCATAACTGTGTCCCAAACACTGTTCTAAAAGGCCTCATTTACACTGCATGATTCCAGTGACCCAATTCTGATTTTTTCCTCCCATGTGGCACTGATTGGATATGATCCACGAAGGTGTAAGCAGGAAAAATCACACAGATTCTGATATTCTCCGATCGGTTTCAGGCCTCGTTCATATGTGGAAATAAATCAGATATGAATCGGAGACATGCATTTACATCAGACCAGATATTCCCCTGTTAATGTGTGGATGAGTCATATGACATTGAAAAAGCAAATGACGTCAACTCAGGTGGAAAGTTTCAGTGTTGCCAAGTCTGCGGATTTGGGCTACTTTTACACTGTTGCTATGGGTTGCTTTTTTAGTCTGGTTAAAGCGACCCCCTCTCCCACTCCCCTGGAATGTGATTTCAACAGAGGGGGAAAAACCTGCTGGAAAATAAGGTAACTGGGCTAGTTTTGATTAGCAGCTGGGCTGGTTTTTGTTTTGCAGACCTGGCAACCCTGTTTCTGGGTCAGTATGTCACTTTTAAAAATGTAAGTTAGTGATAAAAACAACAACAAAAAAAAAAAAAAAAAAACAGGTATAGTCAACAAATCGGAAGACCTGCAGTGCAAATTTATCCTCAGACACCTTGTTTTAACCAAATTTTATGACAGCATCACATGCATCTTTTGTGGATAAGCCAATCCCAGAATGCATAGCGGCAGCCCAGTGGAGGAAAAAATATCCAAGATGGCAAAGAGGTCAAGTGAATTGATTGATGTCAATAAATGTGCTCAATGAAAAACAGATTGTTTTACTTCATATTTGTGTTTATTATAACATTGTGGTCACATTAGTGACATTTGTGGACAAAAACAGTAAAAAAACATTGTCTATTGCCAATCATGTAGCGATGAATGAACCACGCCTCACACAAAAGTCACTTTCAAACCAATCAGCTTTCTATCGGTCAACACAATGAATTGAATCTGTTATGAAATCTGTGTGAAATTCCTGAATTGACGTGACTATGTTTTCGACATCGAAAATTCACAGAATAACAGTAAACGTTACCAGAGCTTTAAAAAGTCATGTTGTTAGCAAGATGCTAACATCAGACTCAAATGTCTCATATAAAACATGCTATTTTATGTAGCACTCCAAATTAGTCACTTAAAATGTTCCATTTTGGTTAGCAGGTAGGTGCCTGTGTAGACAGTAGACAGTGAGGCGGCTCGCTAGGTTTTGGAGCGCAGCCATAGTATGTGCTCATCGTCAGATTGAGTTCACATTCAGTTCTGTGGCAGCTGACACACTATGAAAGACACACTCACACACACACATACATACAACCCCCATCCTGTTTAAGAAAGCTATACATTGAGAAGCGGACAGCAGCTGGCAGCTTGCCCTATTATAACCCCCCACCACCACCACTGCAGAAACACGCTCAACCCCACCCAAAAATCACACACACTAATCACAGCCAATGATTGCTCAGCACCGGCAAGGGCCACCACACCTGCCCTTAAACTGGTAGAACTGCCCCATCTGGGCAACAAGAGCAGGAGGAGGGGTCCCTGTTTATGGACCCAACAGCTGAAGGAGGAAGGGATATGTAAAAGCGAGATCTCAAGAGGATACAAGTGATTACGAAGTGTGTGTGTGTGTGTGTGTGTGTGTGTGTGTGTGTGTGTGTGTGTGTGTGTGTGTGTGTGTGTGTGTGTGTGTTTGGCCTCAAGGGAATATGCTGTGTCATCTCTGCAGTTATCAGTTGGTGAAATTTCCTCTTTTAACCTATTACTACCTTTAGCAGTCAGTATGAATTTCCCATTTCTTTTTCTCACTGTTAAACAAAACATTGCCCAGCGAAAAAGTTTGCTTAGTTATTTTTTGCTAAGGCAAGCATTAAGGCCCTTTCACACCAAGGATGATAGCTGTAATGATAAGCATAAAATTCTATTAATCGTTATAATTTCACGGAGATAGAGACATCCACACTACAACTGTAACGATAATGACACTTAAAGCGACAGACAACAAAAATGCTGTGCAAGCTTAGAATAAACAAAGTGCCGTTGTCTGTTGGTGTCGACGCTAATATAGACTTCAGTCGGGTGGTATTTAATCTTAATATTAAATCTAGGTAAGATATTTCATCTTTGACAGGAATGAAATTGAGGATGTGAAGGATAGAAGTACAGTGTGTTTAGTGGGCTGTACTGTTGTTTAGCACTATAACAATTGTTCAGCAGAGGAGATGACTTTCTGAAAAAAAAAAAAAAAACCTTTTAGTAGACAAAAACTGCATAAAACAGTTTTGAAAGTTGTGAGTTATGGTTTGTTATCTAGGACCTTTATACAGTGCATACT
The DNA here is from genome assembly GCF_018340385.1 of Cyprinus carpio. Classification (NCBI taxonomy): domain Eukaryota; kingdom Metazoa; phylum Chordata; class Actinopteri; order Cypriniformes; family Cyprinidae; genus Cyprinus; species Cyprinus carpio. The sequence goes on along the minus strand of NC_056594.1, from coordinate 1,995,221 downwards.
ACTTTGCAGACTGTAAGTCTGTCCCACACATCCTCATTTTCATTCATAAAGTTATCAAGCTAGCTGTTTTGTACAGCCTTGCACATTCAAGTTACACATAGCCACAAAACTCTTATGTTAAATATAAGGTGGATATAGGAGAAGTGTGCTGTTGCATTTTTAAATTATGAACTTGATAAACAATAAAACAGTAAGGGCCTTGAGCCAAATCTAGACCAGAAAACCAGTGCTAGCAACCACATAGCTACATGCTACAACACTCTTAACAGCAAACAACCTCTCTCTCTCTCTCTCTCTCTCTCTCTCTCTCACACACACACACACACACACACACACACACAGAAGCCCAGCTGGTATTTAATTGTAGGTTGAAATCTACACAGTGGTAATCAGCAAATTAGATTGCGTACAATGTCTGTTCAACATATCTCCGACTCTCTACCCCCATTTCCCACAATCCCATTCCTGACTAGCTCTGTTTCCCATATCTCATCTATCTGTGTCCCCATTCAAACACAACCATCCATCTCTGTGACTACACACCAGTGTGTGCAACTGTGCATGTGTGATGAAAGTGAATTTCAAAAAGACAATTACAGGTTGTCAGCTGCTAGTCCTGGTTATTCCACGGTTTATCTCCAGTCACCATTCAGTAACCGTAATGACCCATAATAAAGGCAACATGCAAGGTTTGATGCTCCTGTTGGACCAACCTTATCTTCATCTCATATCATGCATTAGTCATATCACACTCACATACAGTGATTGAAGCCCATCAGGTCTCTTAACATCTTACAGGTTGTGTCTTTTAAAACCTGAGGAATAATGATGATGTGTGCAACAACAGGCATGCAAATGTAAAAAGTGAGTAGGCTATGATCAGTTGTGATGTGTGGGTTAATTTGTAACTGTCACAATAGTCGCTGCATGGAGGTGAAGCTCTGATGGGCTTAGAATCAATGATTGTATGATTAATCTGTCCTCAGTGATGCTGCGGTGTGATTGAATCAATGGAGGAATACGACATTTATGGGAATTGGTTGGCCATTGAGCTTATATTGATGGCAATATAACCATAATTAATTATCGTGCTTAGTGGTAGACCGGCCCCCTTCATACACATCCTTTAAAAGTGTTCATTATTGATCAGAGCCCAGCATGAGAGAGAGAGCGAGAGGAGCTGAAGAGTATAAGTGGTTAAAACAAATGCCACATTTGACGTGGGAGGTACCAACACGACCAGCTGTCAAATGGGATCAGATGCTTTAAAAGGTGGACAAAGACTAGAGGGACAGAATAATGTCCCCTCGTTAGAAGCATGAGGATGCTGTTTAAGCATGCATAAGGAATTCATCTCCTTGACACCCGGGTGCATTTTAATGAGATATTTTTAGAATCCAGCGTCATTGCACATCACATAGTCATTATCTCTGTTCACTCGTATTAAATACACAGCAGTACATACTGAAGTATACACTACAGTCTGTACTACACTATTTTCTATAACTACAATATAATATACTAAACATACTTACATTACAACATACTCCTACAAAAAAAAGTACCTTGGTGATGCCATAGTACAATGATTGTAATAGATGGAGTACTGTGGTATTATACCATGGTACTGAATGATTACACAGAATAGGTTCTCATGAGGTTTACATGTTGCTATAAATAACATGGTATTACCATGGTATTTCCAAAAAGCACAAACAAACATGGTAATAGCATAGGGCTTTTTGGTATGTTTTTGTTTCTGTGAAATACACTGTTAAGAGTATCATATAGATAAGAGTAATGCATCTCTTGTATCTGTAAAGACTCTACATTTATTTGAGTGCCCTCAGAATAACAATGAAATGTTGCGCTTTTGTAAAATAATGAAAGCAAATAGGATGCGCTTTCTGCCGTCTCGGACTTGTGAACTTGAGCACGTCACTTCAAAACTTTGTGTATTCTTGCCTTATTACAGACATGAAAAATATATCTATAGAGAGTGAAACTTTTAAATGAACCAATTCAAATAGAAAACAAATATTCTCAGATTATGTAATGCGTATGAAACATGCATACAGGCGCATACGGGTTAGTAGATGACGAGTTAGTGTCGCCGACTTCATCTCTTAAAACAAAAACAGAAAGCATTAGTGTAACAACAAATTATTAAAACGTTAATGCAGTGTACTTGCTGTTTTTCCCTAACACATTCATAATTATTATATTTGCCGGTGCACTGTGGCAAGCCTTTTTTGCGTGCGCTTGAGTGCTTGCTATGTTGGCAATTAAAGGTTCATTATTATGATTTATATGATTTATTAATAAAAAACTTTAGTCAGGGCAGCCCTAGAATATACTATACTACCTACTACTCTATGAACCGACTACTAGATATCCAGTATTTAGATTGTGTACTACATTCTATATTATATACTACATTGTTAAGTATACACTATACAATGATTTAAATAATAAACAACTGCATACTGTATAGTCCACTACATAGAATATACTACACCACATACTATGTACTCAATACTACAGTATAATATACACTGTTTAGTACATTCTATAGAATATACTGTTAGGTATATGATACACAGTGTATTAAATAATAAACAACTTCATACTGTATAGTGTACTACATAGAATACACTAAACTACATACGTATGTACATATGTACTGAATACTACGGTATAATCTAGACTGTACATTATATAGAATTTACTACACTATAAAGTGTACAATTACAACACAATTAAGTATACACTACACAATATATTAAATAATATACAACTGTACAGTACATAATGGACTACACAGATTATACTAGACTGTTTATTACATAGTACATTAGAATACACCACACAATATGCTATACATACTGTACAGTAGGTTATTTAATGCTTATAAACAGCATAATATAGTACATTGTATAAAATACACTTTACACCCAACATTGTTAGATGCTAGTGTTTCCTGTCACAACTATGCAAAGATTTGATTTCAAAAACAGTATCATAACTATTAAACAATGTCTTATGATTTTAAATCTGTATTTAATCTCAGAATTATCTAAAGTAAAAAGTGCTGCTAAAGTCTGATTTTGTGGTGGATGTGCTTTAAAATTACATTTTTATAATCTTAATTCAAGAATGAAGGATTTTGACAGTAATCAGTGTTGAGTTCTAACCCTGCCTGCTTTAAATGTTTCAAAATGATTAACAGTTTCACAAGATTAACAAGTTAGAAATTTAGAAAAGCAATCAAAAAGTAATCAAATGTAATCTGTTACATTAATAAAGTAACTGAAATAGTTACACTTATTGCATTTTAAAGAGGGTAATTTGCAATCTGTAACCAATTGCATTTCCAAAGTAACCTTCCCAACACTGGCAAATTGATATATGAATGTTCATAATTTCATCTGGTTACTAAGCACAGTAAGGAGTTTATTACTGCTTTATTAGAACCACGCATGAACCACATGGCCTCGGCAGATTATAAAGGCTAAAGGTGAAAAGACTGGAAGACACCCGAACGAGCAGTTGAGCAAGCAGCTGCCATCTTTCCGACCATGTCAAAGCAAGCTCAGCAGCATTCAGACCGGGCGGACTGGTCTGCTCTGCTGCACCTCCTGAATAATGAATGAGTGACGCGCACATTGCGGCTCTCTGACTCGACCGAAAGCTCCTCCTCTCTCGCTCCAAACAGGCTTTAGGAAGTTATAGGACACAGTGCCTCTCTTATTGTTCTTGAGCAGGCCTGGGAATAGGAGAGCTGCGCTGTTTTGACGCAGTTAAATGGGTGATTACGGGTTCGGTTTGTTGCAGACAGCGAACATCAGCAGCAGCTCCACACGGCTCGGCGGAGGCGCATTCACACCCTATCCCAGCGCGTCTCCGGTGCGCCCCAGCAGCTCGCCTCTGGTGTCCCCTCTTTTCCCGTCACATCAGCGCAACATGCAGGATGAGCCTGCGGGGCTGACAGCTTCTCAGTCCAACAGCGAGCAGAGCAGCGCCGCCGACAGCGACCTGAGCCGCTTCTCCGCTGTAGGTCACGCACAGACAGCCGGTGACCTTCAGCTCGACCGGAACATACATCAGCAGGCTGAGCCGCCGAAGCAGCAGCAACAACAGCCGTACTCCTCCTCCTCCTCCTCTTCTTCCACGGGCCTGGACACCGATGCGCCATCGTTCAAGGTGAAGACCCAGATGGAGTCTCCCAGCGCCCACCACATTAACAACGGCACCGGCGGCAGTAACATGCTCGCGGCCGCTTTCCCGGAGATGCAGAACCCCGGCGGCGGCGGCGGCTCGGTTTCCCCCACCCTGCCCGCCTTCGGAACGCCGTGGTCCGTGCAGACGAGCTCACCGCCTCCGCCCGTCTCCAGTTCCGCTAACGCAATAAACCCGATCCCCACCACCGAGCCTGACAACTTCTACCCGGGCATCCCCTCCTCTATCAACCCCGGTTTCTTCCAGAGCTTTTCGGCCAACCCGTGCCCAGTGCAGGGCTTCAGCAGCCCCTTTCCCCCCCAGATCAACGTCCCCCCGCAGGCACCGCAGAGCCGCCGGTCCCCGGTCAGCCCGCAGATCCCCCCGCAGCAGGGCGCCTTTCTGCAGCAGAGGAACAACTACAACCACCACCACCAGGTGAGAGAACCCATTTAGTCAAACACAATATATAACGTGTTCCCTGAGAAAATAAGCACATACTTAGCCTTTGTAGAAGCCGGCTGTTGGACTGTCATTGTGACGCAATCGCGGCCTTGAGATATTTTTAATTCTAATAATATTTACATTTATACTGTATATTTGATTAAATGCAGCTTTAGTACGCATAGGATAAGTCTGTCAAAGAATCATATTAACACCAGTATGTGGCAACAGAATGCATTATGCAACAGTAAATGTTTCAAACTGTAGCCTCATACATTCTAGCATGAAACATTGTGAATGGCAGTTGTAATCTCATAATTTTGGTGCCTTTTAATGCAATGTGGTGTTGTGTCATAACTTGTGGTGCTACAATGAATTGGTGAGTCAAGAAAGAGAAGTCAGTGGAAATGCAAGGTCAGATCGAGTTCAGTGCATTGTGGGATATGGTATTCTGAACAGCGTGCACAGGTTTTATATGAAACAGTTTTGCAAAAATGTAGCCGGTTATCTGCATTCACACTGCGTAGCGCAGGAAATAGTAGTATGTTTTTTTTCCACACAGCCGTGTTTGTTTCTGAAAGCGGACACAGGCTCAAGGGCTTCACGTGACATTCCGGGATTGTCTTGACCTTTAGGGCATTCAGTGAAATCTCCTACTGAGAGCTTAGAGGCCGGAGATGTCAACACCCTGCTAAACTGCAGCAGTTTTAGAAAAAGCTGTTATTACTGTAATCTGCAGTATGCACAGGCATTTCACTAATATGGCATGGGGGCCATTTTGGTGAATGCTAGTATTCCTTTGCATTTCAGCATTTCTTTGATATTATATTTGCATATTTAAAAATGTATAACAGTGTTCATTGCATAGCTACCGAATCTACATTAGCACAAAATAAATTATATTTTATTAGATCAATGTCGTGTGTTTGCAGTCTGAAAAAAAGAAAGAAAAAAAAATACACAGTATGTTTTTTATTGCATTGTCTTCCCTAGCAAGCAACAGCAAACACACAGTATAATCAGATTTACAAATAAATGACTCTTATTAGCCTTTTTTTCTCTATGGATTGATTCAAAACACAAAGTACTGATCTGAATCAGTCTAGAGTCTGTTTTCCACAAGAACACTCACATACAGTGTTCTAGATGCATTATGAGTGATATGCACTGTGCAGAACCCAGTGTGTTTGATGTTACAGATGCAATATCTTAGTATCTGGTGGTGGTGGATTATGGTAGGCCTCAGTATCTGTGTGTGTGTGTGTGTGTGTGTGTGTGTGCGTCTGGTCTTGTGGGGGTGGGGTAGAGGTGGAGGGGAGACGGTCACATGATTTTTGGAGTGGCCCTATAGGTCACAGTGATAATCCTACATGTGAAGTCATGCTGGTGTAACAGCTGTTAAGAGTGAATATCTTTTAGCATTATATTAGGGCTAAGCTGAAGACACCCTTTATTCAGGAGTCCAGAATCTTGTGTGTGTGGTAGGTGTGAGAGGTATGACAATGATCATGATCTGTGAGTAATTTTATGTTACGGTTTTTTCTGGTAAGACATTATGGAGAAGGGTGGGGACTCTTATTTGGGGAGAGTTGTGCACACAATGCAGTGACAACACATGCTGAAACTGAAAATGTGTTTGTCTGTTCGTCACTGTTTGGTGCATACGCTTTGTGAAGAAGCGCATTCGTGTGTGTTTTTGCCTTATGTTCTTGGATAAAGAGAGTGCGTGTTGTTGCCACTGTGTTCACGAGATGTGGAGTGTAAGATGTAAAGCTTTAAATCTTCTTACTTGTACAGTAAGGCAAAGCCTGGCCATGCTCAGAGGAACACACACTGGCATAGTCAGTCTCATTCAGATTCCCACACACAGGTTATATTTGTAGCTTAGTTTCTGTTAGCATTGAGGTCATCTGTATTCTAGTGTTCTCCAAATAGTTGATGAAAATGACCTTTAACACATTTATGCAATAAAGTGCACGCTCAATACAATTAAGCCCAACTTCACACTTAACTAGGCAGATTTTTGTTCAATAAAATGCTCTTTCTCCAACACCACATGCTCACTGTCTATATCAACCTAAAATATACAGTTTATTAACGTAATCTGAGGGAAAGAAACATTTATGATACCATTCATTCATGTCAGATTTTATTGCTGATTTGAAATGTTATAGAAATGTGAGTATGACAAGTACATTTTGAGATTTTGGCATTTCCCCATTCAGTTAGATGGGAGCTGTACTTGCAGGACTAAAAACAGATGGCCGAGTGCGTTCCCAACATGGCCAGCGAGTGAACCGTAGTGTTTGCATTTAAGTACTTGTGTTTTGTACCTGACTATACTTTCTGTCTGTCTGTAGCCCATGATGAAGCAGTCGCCATGGGGCAGCCATCAGGGCAGCGGCTGGACCTCTGGAGGGGTGTCCTGGGGCAGAGACCACCGGCGTGGGGGCGGCATGGGTGTGCCCGGCTCGATCAACCAGATCTCTCCCATGAAGAAACCCTTCTCCAGTAACGTCATCGCCCCGCCCAAGTTTCCCCGCTCCGCCGGCTTTCTGGGACCTAAATCCTGGATCGAAGAAAACATGTTCCGTACCGACAACAACAGCAACACTCTGCTGCCGCTGCAGGTATGTATGTGTGCTGGGATGAGCATCGATGTACTTGGGTAGGGATGGGCGGCCCATGCAGCAGGGTCCATGCTATTATTTAATTGCTGGTCAGTATGCATCTGCATCAGACGTGTTGTGTGTGTGTACGCCCGGTACACCCTGTGTGTGGTTGTTGTGCGTCACTGTTGATCACGAGTACGTTCAGGACCTTCTACAGGATCTGAAGACAAAGATGACTCACAGTGAGGTCATCAAGGGTTTTGGCGGTTTCATCCCGAAGGAACCTGTCCTCTCCCTTCATTATTGTTTGGCTTGGCTGGTTTCTCACAGTCTGAATTCACTTCTGGACAAAAATAAGCCCATTCAGTAGAGCACTGCTATCCTCGCTGTTTGTTTAGTCTAGGCTTAGAGAAAAATTAGCCCATCTAGTGTCAGTGTGCTTTTTGGCAAAATCAATTCAATCTGTTTCATTTGCTGTTTGCTGTTAGATGTGCCACATGGGACTATGAAATGTACATTAATCTCATAGAATTTTAAGTGCAATCTCATGTAATCTGTGTTTATTGATTTTCTAAGATCTCCTGGCACTGGGATGGGGGGGGTATATTTGCTCTGAAATGGGTTTAAAAAAGTATAAAATGTATGTATGCACTACCATTCAAAAGCTTGGGGTAGGTGATTTTTTATTTTATTTTATTTTTTTCTGAAAGAAATTAATACTTTTATTCAGCAAGGATGCATTAAATTGATCAAAAGTGACAGTAAACACATTTATGGTACAAAAGATTTCTATTTGAAATAAATGCTGTTCTTTTGACCTTTCTATCAACTTTCATATAATATTGCTGAAAAATAAATAAATAAATAAAAATAAAATAATAATATATAATAATAATAATAATAATAATATATCACAGTTTTCTCAAAAATATGAAGCAGCACAACTGTGTTCAACATTGATAATAATCAGAAATGTTTCCTGAGCAGCAAATCAGCATATCTGAATGATTTGAATCAACAGTTTGAACCATTTTTGCTACTAAAATATTAATTAAAATAGCCAAGATGCTAAAATACTTTAACATTCTCACAATCATAAGTCGCAAAATGATGGTCGAATAAACAATGAAAATGAAATGTTTGTGATATTCACAATTTTTTATATTACCAAATAAATAAATAAATCATCGCAAATATATAGTAAATAATATACAATATATTGCCCAGCCCTACTGAAATATAAGATCTGGTAAAAAAAAAAAAAAATGTATAGCCTTAATGCACTGTAAGTCGCTTTGGATAAAAGTGTCTGCTAAATGCATAAATGTAAATGTAGATCATGAGAGTCCAAGCTGAAAGTGAGAAACTGTGAGGGTGTGAGAGGCTGACAGAGAAAGCAGGCAAGAGTAACACATTTTTGTCATTGTTTTGTAGATGGAATGAAACAGCAGGTCATTTACATGTGAATCACTGAAGTGTACGAGGAAACTCCCTGTCTGTGACACCTGTAGCTGGGTGTTCATCCTCTCGCTTAAACCTCAGCTGCTATTGTTACTTTTTATGTTAGTATCGACATGGCACCATTTACTGGTACTTTTAGCGACAGTAGAGGGTAAGGATGACTAATCTTATTCAGGCTCTGTGTGCTAATGGCTATAGATCCCCATAGATACTCTTGGATTAAACCTGCTTTGTTTTGACATATTTCATTTGCCTTTCTGTCATCAAGAGCTGTGGTTGGTTATATTGCAGACTGTCCTCCAACAAAAAACGACCCCATAGGTAATTTGTGCAAGCACCTTATTACGACCTATATTTACGTTTTAAAGTTAAGTGGCCTCTAGCGGGTGTAAAAATAATGACAGTTTCGTGTTGTGTCTGTCGTCATGAAATGATGCATGACTGTCATTAACAATCAAAATGTGTGTTTATTTAAATGCCTTTTTTTGGACTTTTTACAACCCGATCTCACGGCAATTTGTACATATTTTACTAGGTGGCTTATTAATACGAATTCGTACGAATGACCACACCTAACCCCGCCCCTAAACCAACCCCTCACAGAAATTATGCAAAATCATTATTTACAGAGCATATACATTTTATTTGCATGTGCGTTCTTTGGGATCAAACCCATGATCGCATGATCACATGATTACATATCATCGTATAATGCGATGCTCTTCCAACTGAGCTACACAAAACCCAAATTATAGTGCAAATAAAAGAGTACAAAGCATTATTACGAAAGTGTCCTGTTGCCGATAGGGGAGCAATTGTAGTATACGCTCTGATGGGTCGTATTTCAGGGATTTTGACACTATGGGCGTATTGGTTGGAGGACATGTTGTAATATTGGTATGGTCTAAGGACTCAAGTACAAAAAGACTCAGAATTCACTGTTCATTTGTACTTCATTTTGGAGCAGATCAGTGTTTGGCACGTCACAGCTAATTCCTTAAATGCCAAGCCTAACAGAACTGAAATGAGGAACCTGAGATGCATGCAGTCTGGCCTCCATCACTTTCTTTTCTCCTCTCTCAGGAAACAGGTCTGACTCTACTAGCACCTACGGTATTGTTCATTTCCATAAACAGGGTGCCGTTTGGAATTCCTCACATTCCACGGCCTCTCCTCTCTCCTCCTGTCCTCTGCTTCCTTCTCTGCATTTGCTCTGCGTTCCAGAGATCAAATGCGTCATGTTCTGACAAGAGAAACAAGACAGATAGAAATGGAGGAAGGAGAGAAAGACAGAGATGCAATGTTGTTACAAAGAGTTTTCATTCAGTTTCAGATTCGGATGTGTAGTCGAGATGTGTTTGAATCAATGCCGAGACCAGAACAGGGTGGAATCCGAGTCCACATGCTCCTGAGTCCATGAAAATATGTACTTATCTTCATGGTCAAGGTCTTAAATAACTCAGGAACATGTGGCCTCGGTCTTGAACCAGACTGGTTTCGACTACAAGGCTAGTTAATGAAAAACTCTGAAATGGATGCAGGAGAAAAGGAAAAAAGAGGTTATAAAAAGGTGAGCCTATAAATGTTTTTAATAAACATTTCGAATTTGGTATTGAATGGTAGCATAAACCCCAAACTCTCGGATCAAGAGTCTTCAGTCCTCGTGTTCTTCACTGGAGGACTGAGCTGCTTTTCAGACACTATTTCTGGCAATGTTGCTAAAACTATATTTAGCTTCTTACAGCCTCGTGCTGTCTGTAAGCTCCGCTGTGTGGGCCTGTGAATACGACTGGATGCTGGAATGATATAAGCTCTTGCTTTCTAAAAGCTGCTGTAACTGGGAGGCAGATGGCCATGACAGGGCCAATTGGAAGCATCTGTGTGTGATGCGGTCAACACTTGCTCTCTTTGTGCTTTCCAAACTGCATCTATCATAAGTATCCATTTATCTGTCAGCAAGGATAGCTGTAGCACATATTAGACTGTAGCCTATAGACCACTTATCGTCTTCTGTCTTCTGTTAGTATTTCCACAGCGTAAAGGCAAAGTCATACAAATTTATGAATGAATCGCTCGTTTTAAAATCTTCCCGGTCTATTGACATTTGTTGGGACATCTGCCTCTAATATTACAATGCACATGATGACTTTCGTTAACTCTACAATAAGTAAATATGCTTCACCAGCGAATTACTCTTCAACAGTGATGTTATAGAGTCAAAAGAGTAGAATCACCACTTTTATTTTGCCCATTTTCTTACCCAACACCAAATTTCTCGTCTTCAGAACTAATAATTTTGTCAAGGTGCTTTCATGCATGTTTGGTCTCAACACTTATATATACTGTATATATATATTTTTTCCATTAGAATAACTGTAGAGCTGGACTGAAGTGGGTGATGATGGGAAGTGATGGGCAGCAGTGATCTGATATGCTCCTGCTGTTGGTTAATGGTGTCTATGTGTTTGCTGGAGATTCTGGGTGATGGACCACATACTATAACACTTCATACTGCAGCATAATTTACATAAACTAGAATCTACAGGTTATGAAGAGCAAAGTGCACACCATTCTGACTAACATTTGTTACGGAAATTGTCAAATAGTTATTTTAGTGTCTGTGCCACATTTTAAAAACACAAGAAGTACCATTTAGCATACTTTTTAAAAAAGTATTTATTATGAAAATTCAATACGTTTTCAGAAGTGTGTTCATAATCAGGGTCTCCTGTGTTGAGCCTGAAGCTTATGTTCTTGGTCTTGTGTGTGTGCTGTGTCTGTGTGAGCGTGTGTTTCCTGTGATGTGCACACGCAGGTCTGTGAGGCTGTGTTTATGTTCACATTTCTTCTTGGGCTCATTACGGTTATGACGCAGATATCTGTGGCATGTTGTCAGGCAGGTGTTGTGACCGGGAGATGGGATGCCGCTTTAAACGCCTGCAGAATAGAAGAGGGATATTCTGGTAATGCGACGGAAAAACAAAAACAAGCGACAAACAAAATGGTTTCATTCTGCCTAAAAACAGCCACTCGCCGAGACTAGTTTGGTTGAACTTTCGGTCCAGAATACACCTGGTTAATTCCACCAGTGACAGCTCTACAAACAACATTCCAGCGGCTAACCAACATTCAGTCTGCTGCAGTATTCAGGGATTCAGTGGTGACCTGTGTACTATTCCCTGCATTCTGGTGTGCCTGTGTGCTCCTGACTGCATTAGTGTGCTGCATGCAATCCCATAACACTGACATGTTCCTCAACTCTCTCTTCCTCAGGATCGGTCCAGGATGTATGACAGCTTGAACATGCACTCCTTGGAGAGCTCCCTGATCGACATCATGAGGGCGGAGCAGGACCCACTGAAGGGTAAGATCCATTTCCTGCTCATCGTGCTGTCGCTTTTTAAGGAAGTTGAGGACAGATTTCACTATATATGGCTCATGTAAGGTCTGTCCAGTGTTTTGTACTGATTTAGCTTATTTTCTTTACTTTTGATTAATGGAAATAAAAGGAGGGTATAATTGAGAAGGTTGTGTTGAGCTTTGTGATGGCCAAAAAAGAAAAAATGTTTCTTAATATCTAAAAGTGGCGTTATATAGTCAAGTCAAGTTGCCTTTATTTATATGGCGCTTTTAACAATACAGATTGTGTCAAAGCACTTTTCAGTATTAAATAGGAAAATAGTGTGTCAATAATGCAAAATGACAATATTTTCAGTTAAAGGCAGTTCATCATTTAATTCAGTGATGTCATCATCCAGCTCAGCTCAGTTTAAATAGTATCTGTGCAGTCAAGTCAACGATATCGCTGTAAATGAAGTGTCCCTAACTAAGCAAGCCAGAGGCGACAGCGGCAAGGAACCAAAACTCCATCAGTGACAGAATGGAGAAAAAAACCTTGGGAGAAACCAGGCTCAGTCGGGGGGCCAGTTCTCCTCTGACCAGACGAAACCAGCAGTTCAATTCCAGGCTGCAGCAAAGTCAGATTGTGCAGAAGAATCATCTGTTTCCTGTGGTCTTGTCCCGGTGGTCGTCTGAGACAAGGTCTTCACAGGGGGTCTGTATCTGGGGCTCATCTAGTTGTCCTGGTCTCCGCTGTCTTTCAGGGCTGTAAATATACTGTATATGGCCAATGTGCACACACCTGTTAACACACAGCAGTTAAATTAAAATAATAATGCACAAACGTGTTGCATCTTTCATTTTTTGTCTGGTTTATTCATAAATCAGTCTAACATAAGCAATAAGCTACCTGTGGCTATGTGAAATAGTGAATTTGCCATTTTAAATGTCAGTATGAAATCACAGTTGATTATTTTGTCCCCACTTATTTTTCAATATCCAACATATTATTACTCCAAAATATTTCATCAAGATTGAACATTTTTTAAAAAGTACACTTTAGCATTCATTCAAAAAAGTACTTATTACAAAAATGATATACTTTAACAATATACTTAAGTATAATGTGAATGTGATGTTTTCAGACACAGAATTCTATGTTAATTGTAGTTAAATTAAAATGTATTATAGTTGAAAATGTATATTATTATATTATATTATATTATTAAGTTAAAATGTATATTAAATGAAATTAGCTGAATGTTTTGACCCTGTGAAGTAAGAATCTTTATATATAAATTAATAATTACTTCTATTGTCTTGGAAATATTGTTAAAGTGTACTGATGAATGTACTGACAAGCTTTTATGCTAAACTAGAATATACTTTAATTTATTTTTTATCGGAACTTTTTATGTGTCATATATTTAAATATATTTATAATTACACATTTGTAATGATCCTGTTGGAACTGACTACATTTAATATATTTTATAACTTTAAATGTATGTAAAACAACACACAACAGTTCAATTATAATCAATTACTTTACATGTGCTTTAGTATGTTAGTCAGCACATCAAAATAAGTGTACTTTGAAGAACTACATGAGATTTTTAAAATATAATGATTTAAAATGTACTTTAATGTAAAACTTTTAATTTTACATTACAAGTGCACATTTTAAAATTGTGCTTAAATGTGTCATGAAAATCAAGTACATTTAAATGGGATTTTATTTCATTAATTATATTATCTACGAGTACAGTTTTTTAAACATTCTACATGTGCACATTCATTACAATTAAGTGCATTTCTTTGCTTGGCCTCTGAAACGACTTTTCCTTTTGGGTAACATCACAAATCTCTCTTAGTTTTCACCCCTTCCCTTCAACCTCCTCTGTATGTTTTAGTATCTTATTCCCACTTTTCCCCATTAAGTGAATTATCAATGGATAAGATCAAGTCCCCTAGCATTTTATGTTGAAGGTTTCAAGTACTCCATGCTTTAGGGCTGCAACAAATTTCTAATTACGGATGCCACAATTACGTAATCGTTCAAAGCGGCAATTAATTGTTCAAAGTCCACTTATGTTATTCTACATGCTTAAGATGTGTTTTTTTTTTTTCTACAGGTAATCTTAAGGGTTTTACCATTGTTTTAATTATAGTTTTAATATAACATTATGATAACATGCATATTTTTTACTTTTTTTTATTTAAAGAAGAAACCAATCCAATGTATACAAGTGCATCTCAATAAATTAGAATGTCGTGGAAAAGTTAATTTATTTCAGTAATTCAACTCAAATTGTGAAATTCGTTTATTAAATAAATTCAATGCACACAGACTGAAGTAGTTAAAGTCTTTGGTTCTTTTAATTGTGATGATTTTGGGTCACATTTAACAAAAACCCACCACTTCACTATTCCAACAAATTAGAATGCTTCATAAGACCAATAAAAAAAAATAAAAAAAAAACTTTTTAGTGAATTGTTGGCCTTCTGGAAAGTATGATCATTTACTGTACATGTACTCAATACTTGGTAGGGGCTCTTTTTGCTTTAATTACTGCCTCAATTCGGCGTGGCATGGAGGTGATCAGTTTGTGGCACTGCTGAGGTGGTATGGAAGCCCAGTTATCTTTGACAGTGGCCTTCAGCTCATCTGCCTTCTCTCTGGGGTTCAGGTCTGGTGAGTTTGCTGGCCAGTCAAGCACACCAACACCATGGTCATTTAACCAACTTTTTGTGCTTTTGGCAGTGTGGACAGGTGCCAAATCCTGCTGGAAAATGAAATCAATCTTCAAAAAGCTGGTCAGCAGAAGGAAGCATTAAGTGCTCCAAAATTTCTTGGTAAACGTGTGCAGTGACTTTGGTTTTCAAAAAACACAATGGACCAACACCAGCAGAGGACATTGCACCCCAAATCATCACAGACTGTGGAAACTTAACACTGGACTTCAAGCAACTTGGGCTATGAGCTTCTCAACCCTTCCTCCAGACTCTAGGACCTTGGTTTCCAAATGAAATACAAAACTTGCTCTCATCTGAAAAGAGGACTTTGGACCACTGGGCAACAGTCCAGTTCTTCTTCTCCTTAGCCCAGATGAGTAAGATGCCTCTGACGTTGTCTGTGGTTCAGGAGAGGCTTAACAAGAGGAATACGACAACTGTAGCCAAATTCCTCGACACGTCTATGTGTGGTGGCTCTTGATGTCTTGACCTCAGCCTAAGTCCATTCCTTGTGAAGTTCACTCAAATTCTTGAATCGATTTTGCTTGACAATCCTCATAAGGCTGCGGTTCTCTCGGTTGGTTGTGCATCTTTTTCTTCCACACTTTTTCCTTCCACTCAACCTTTTGTTAACATGCTTGGATACAGCACTCTGTGAACAGCCAGCTTCTTTGTCAATGAATGTTTGTGGCTTACCCTCCTTGTGAAGGGTGTCAATGATTGTCTTCTGGACAACTGTCAGATCAGCAGTCTTCCCCATGATTGTCTAGTGAACCAAACTGAGAGACCATTCTGAAGGCTCAGGAAACCTTTGCAGGTGTTTTGAGTTGATTAGCTGATTGGCATGTCATCATATTCTAATTTGTTGGAATAGTGAATTGGTGGGTTTTTGTTAAATGTGAGTCAAAATTATCACAATTAAAAGAACCAAAGACCATATAGAAAAGCAATAATAGCTTTTTAGTTTCAGTTTATTTTCATCGGTTGCTTCAAACAATGATGTAAACATCATTCAATGTAAATAATAATCGCAATTACAATGTCAAGGGAATAATCGACAGCCCTACCATGCTCTGTGGTAAAATAACTGTAATGCACTGTCTGTCTTGGCCTTTTGCTTTATTTAAGCCCAATTATCATTCAGTTGGAGATGCTTTTGTGTCGAGCGGTGTGTCTCTAGGAGGGCAGAGAGGTGCGTGTGGTGCTGTGATCAGGGTGTGGCACTGCGCTACACCCACTCTCTGTCTGCCCCTCTCACTGGAGCTTCTCGTTCAGCCTGCTGGAGCAGATGGACCAGACACATGGGGCGGCACTTACTGCAGAGACTGAGAGAGAGAGAGAGAGGCAAGGGTGTGGGTACAGCCTATATTTAGCACAGGACACACTCTGCCACCCTGTGTGTGACAGATAAAGGACAGGAGCATGAGTGAGGGCCTCTACGGTTTACACAAGCCCTCCTTTAAAATCAACATGAAACCTTATTTATATTAACACTTGATCGTGCATAATTGATATAATTCAGCCGTTGTAAAGTATTGCCTCAGTTAACACTATAATTTAATGCTGGTCACTGTCAGTGTTAATAAAGGTCACAGCAATTATAGCAAATAACAATATATAATAGAAATGTTATCATTTGGAAAGAACGGGATGCTCTGGAATGTCCTGTTTCAGTCAGGAAGTATGAAAGTGATATAACTTTCAAATGGCATTTCAGTGTTGACTTTAATCTGTTTAAATTAGGGGGTTAATAGTATAAAACTACCAGATTATGATGTAAATGTTTTATTAGCTAAGCTACCTGTGCTTCAGCTCTTCAAACATGCTGCTGTGCACTTAATCGAAACAGATCATGGGAGATGTCCTGAGCGAATCACTCCTAAGAAACCTGCTTAATAAACGACGGCTCGGTTAACAGGTCATCTTGAGCAGTTGCCAGCATCAGGGAATGTGCTGACACCAGCTAAAGCACTCAAAACAACACAATGCTGTTGAAATATTAAACACTTGGCAGATGCGATACAGTATTGGTTGGTCTTGTGATGTTGTTGTGCGTAATCAGAGCAGATGAAACGAAACAATAGTTTGATTCACTGTGGATAGATGACAGGAGCTCTGTGAAACATTGTAATGTCTCTAGCAGCGTCCACGTTTAATAATTGGACAACAGATGGTGTGTGTTTGTGTGTGTTGTGTGTTAAGAGGACTTGGAAGAATTACAGCTGATTCTCTGTGTACCTGGATGTTTTCAAAAAATCGGTCAGACTAGATTATGGACAAATCTCAGGACAACATAGGCAGGTTTCCACATTTGACCCCAAAATCACACAGAAAAAAAGATAATTTATATTTATCACACAACAGAAAGAAGCCATGCAGCCCTTGCAATTTCAACAAAATCTAATCTGTGGGTGAAAAATCAGCAGAATATGCAACAACAATGTGTAATATATCACAGAAAACCAAACATTTCTATTTGCCCTTCCCTCTATCTGACGGGGCCCCTCACTCTGGCTGGGCCCTTCATCCTAACCATCCCCCATGTCACAGAGCGCCTGACAAACACAGATGCAAAGTGAATATTTCTGTGTCTTAAGTGCTCACGGGTCTAACTGGGATGTGTCATGTGACAGAGCTTCAGAGATTTGACGCTTTATGTTTGCATGTGTCATGTGACCAAGGTCAAATGTGAGGGTGACCTTGTAACACAGCAAAGCTAGTTCAATATTTAATGCTCAGTATCTTTTAATTCTGGGGGATTCTGATTGGTGTTTTTATCAATCATCAGCTGGAAAAAAGTCATTCTGAAAGTGATTCAGTTAACATGTTGCTAAGCTAATGATATGATGTTTAAAAAAACGCAAAAGGTTACAAAGGTTGTTAGCTGGTCTGTTCCAGTGAGCTTGTAGCAGTGCAATCTGGGATCTAGATGCTTAAAATGCTCCCTACACAGGCAGCTTTGTAGGTTTTGTAACACTGGCGTATGGCTGTATGTTTCATACTGCTCTCTCTCTCTCTCTTTCTGTCTCCCTCTCTCATGTTCAGGCCGTGTGGGATGTCCCCACCCAGGCGCTGACAGCCTACTCATGCTCAATGGTAATTATGACAGTGAGCTACAGTTTTTGTTTTGTTTTCTTCTGTCTGTAATACACTCATATGGAGCAGAGGCCATCTTTAGAGACAGCCCTACCAATGTAGGCCTGGAAACATATAAACATAAATCTTTTTGATGAAGATGTACTGCTTAAAACAAGTTATTATTCCCAGAGATGTGACGTACACTTACTAATTTGTGTATTTTAGCATGGATGGATGTCTGTTAGCATTTAGCATCTAGCGTCCATGTCCACAACAATTTTTTTTTTTCATTCTAGTAGTTATATTGCTATTTAATTGTTTGAGAAATTCTGTTAAACCTTAAAGTTCTGCCCAGTCACACCTTGCATTGAAGGTTACTGTACCTTTGGACCATTGGGCCACAATAAATACGTTTAAAGATATGTTTTTTAATTGAGGTACCAAGGCTTGATGTCTTTATCTGTGTTTCTGAAATCCTCTCTTCAGGCATGTTCTTCGGTTGAAAAGCTTTCATACTTATTCATCATAATGCTGAGGTTTGGCTCACTTTGCCACTCTCAAATGTTCTCGCTTAAGTCATTTACGTAATATTGCCTTAATGTTATTTCACACATATTTTCCTGATGTTTTTGCACCTGAGTTACAAATGAGTAGCTCTGTAATGGAATTTCAACAATTTTGCATTTCACTTTGATACATGGTGAGGTAATCCTGTCTGACCAATCCGCTCGCTGCATCCAGACAGAGTGTCTGCCAGTAGGGCTCCATCCGTTTTTAGCCAGCGTGACTGAACTCAACTCTGTTGTGTTTGGCTGAGCTGATATTCAGTATGCTCGGTTTGGATCACAATCTCTGAAGCTGCGCACGATTGTGCTTTGCTCTCTTGGGATGACATATTTCAGTAACAGCTGTTGCATTCTTTTTTGGGTAATTGGATCATCATAGATTATACTCTAAAAATAACTGTTGTTGTAGACAAAAGCCTTCATTTTGTTTGCTTTGTGTCTTTAATCGGTGGCGTTTACTAAGTTTAGACTAGATTATCGGTTTTGGGAATTGACTTTGAATCGGTCCAGTGGTCGACCAGTATAGCTTTTTCTTATGGCTGATGCCAGTATCTTAGAGAGCAGAATTGTCCATATAAAGTGATATATGTGATCAGACTATTTAATCCAGAGGTCTTTAACCCTACTCCTAGAGACCCAAGCTCTGTGTGAAATCACTTAACTGTCTAGTTGGTAGTATATTTGGGTTATAACTTTCTTGGCGACCATTAAAAGTATGATCTAGTATGAATTTGAGAAGTAGCAATGAATTTGGAGATATTACATCCACCATGTTGTTACTGTGATTTACCAATGTCAGTTGCATCATTTCACTGACATTCATAAATCCTCGCCTGTGGCCCCGCCTCATGGGGTAGTAAAGTGTCCTACTGCACTTTAGAATCTCAGTTGGTCATCCGGGTACTTTCCACCTACTGATTTTGAATATTATGAACTGGACATGCTACTCTTTTCACCTACTGCTTTTCACCTACCATATACGATCAAAGTAGGCATAAGAAGGCATATTCAGATGCAGCATCGGTGTCCCGCAAAGTTTAGCTCCAACCCTCATCAAACACACCTGAACCAGCTAATCAGTGTCTTTGGGACCACTTGAAAAATCAAAGGCAGATGTGTTGATGCAGGTTGGAAATAAACAGTGCCAGACACTGGGTCTCCAGAAGCAGGGTTGCAGAGCTCTGATTTAATCTTAAGTTAGTAAATTTTCAGTTTCTTTTTCAGCTGTGAAGCAAATGACCGGGCCAGTGTTACCACATTGTGGAACAACTAATTAGTGCAAAAAAATAAAAATAAAATAAAATGTCGCATATACAAGCTGAGTGTACGGAGTATGCAGTTGGAAAAATCTATTATTAAATCGATTATTTGAATATTTGTTCGGTGGGTTTGCATTCAGTTTTCAATTTTGAGATTCGAATATTCTTTTTTTTTTGAACACCTAGCATTCCCTGCAAAACAGTTCTCATTCGCGCTTGAATATAGACGTTTTTTTTTTTTTTTTTTTTTTTACTATAAGCCCGAACGGGTCGGCACATAATGGAACAGTTAAGCAAAGAGAACCGTTCAGTCTGATAGTGGAAAAGTGGCTTATGAATCGCCCATAAGTGATCGTCATGATTCAGTTCATATGGAAGAGAAGACAAAAATGCTGAAGTCCTCAGCTGTGTGCCAAAGGCAGTGTGCCAAATATATGATTTGAAACTGGCCTACCACAACAGCACATCAAGTTTGAAAAATCACCTGAGATCTGTAAGTTTTACGCTAGTGGAAAAGTAGTAGGCTAGTACTAGTACTGCAGTATATTGTTAGTGTAAAAAAAAAAAACAAGCTGCTTTTATCCGTCATGTTAATCAGTAATTTTACACATGATAAAAACCTGCACTTAATTTGCTTGGAAAATTCATAAAAAAATAAATAAAAAAAACGTACAGCAGCCCAGCCTAATAATAATTTGTCTATATTAAAAGTATTGCTCTTAACAGACCTGTGTGTTTTGTATCACTAGTGCAGTGCAGTGTCCGTTCTCAGAGCATATAAGCCCTGCCCGCGTGACGCTGTTCTGTAGTTTATTAAAAGTTTATTCATTCTGAACATGTCGCTTATCCATATTGCACCAAAATGAGACACTGCACTCCCTTGGGTCTGCAGCAACAAACCAGCCATGCGTGAATTCGATTGGTTGAATGGTTCTCAACATAATAAAAATGCAAACAGACAGACACTCAGAGATTCCTGCCTTTATTAGAGAGAAGAATATGTTCTGCCCCCTCCCTCCAAAGCTTTGAATATTCAGTGTTGATTACTACCAAAGCTTCGAAGCTTAAAAAATGGTATTCGGACCAGCCCTAGAAAAATCAGGCTGCGTTTGTACAGTAAGTACATACAGAGACAAAATTTATGTCACCAGCACTGTACATAAATACTAATGTAGGCTATGTGTAAAAACCAAAGAAAATCCTGTGAGCATGCGCTCAAGCGCCAGGTTCTCAATGCTGTCAAAATAAAAATCAGTCTGCTTCCAAGACTTGCTGGCCAAACCGAAAACTTAATAATGGCGATAATTGAAAATATTAGTAGTGGTCAGCTGGATTATCGACTAATTACTAGTACCAACCACCAAAAACCCACCGAACACACTGAAGAGAATGCTTACAACACTTTAACAATAATCTGAGTCTGCTTGTCTGCATTCTGCGTTGGCTCGCATTACATAATTTTCATCATCAGCACAGTTCACTGATGTCCATGTAAACCAGCCGTGTCCAGTCCTGCTTCTGGAGGGCCACTGTCCTGCAGAGTTTTGCTATAACCCCTGTTAAACACACCTGAACCAGCTAATCAAAGTCTTCAGAATTACTAAAGTCATCCAGGCAGGTGAGGTATGGGACAAGCTGGAGCTAAACTCTGTAGGACATTGACCATCCAGGAGCAAGTCTGGACACCCATAGCATACACAGTATGTGCAGCCAGACTTTTGTATTTGACAACAGCGCAATTACAAGTGATTTGAGCGCTTAAAAAAGGGCCCTCTAGATAGAACATTCCTGAAAGGCTTGTGAATTCGACCGAGTGGAACACAAAGTTTAAAATTATATTTAGACAAAAAAGTAGGGGCAAAAGAGCAGTGATGAGATTGGGACCAACCTGTCCTGGGCTGCATTTCCCAAAAGCATTGTGAGCTAAGAGGATCTTAGACACCTGTGGTGATAATGGTTCTGCGATCTACTTAGGCTTACAATGCTTTTGAGAAACTCAGGCCTGATCATGTGCACACACAGCTCTGACAGTCTTATGTGCTGTTGAACTGATTGTGAAGCTTGTTTGTGTCACATGAGCAAGAAGGACATGCGTTAGTTAGATTTCTAAGAGCTTTCACTAATGTTGGTCAGTTGATCCAGTGTGTGTGCTGTGCGTCATGTGATTATTTGGAGTGACGTGAAGAGGTTCTGAAATACTCATACAACCTCCCCACACCACACTGAGGGTTAGGTTTAGGGTTGCAGGTTCATAGTAATTTTTTTTTAAAACTGTATGTTTTCCAACAAATCACATCATACAAATTTGCAGTAAAATCAGGTTGCACCTAAATGGTCAAATGCACACAAAAATATGTCAGAATGCTTGTCTTGGTGAGTATTCATGAAAACACAGTCAGTGTCTTGATTGTAAACAGTTGGGAGAAAATCAGATGTACGTTAGTACATTGGATCCGTGCATTAGGTCTTAAAGTCACGCCAACCTAATAAAAAACAAACAAACACAGTCCTAATTGTTAATCAAAACCAATCAAAAACCAAATTGATTTTGACTAAATAACTTTCTAGCTTTGATGAGAATCGATGTGAGTGTAATACATTGAAGGATATGCAGTGTTTTATTTAACATTTAAATACTTTCTGTAGTTTTTGTAGTACCTATTTCTTTCCCGAGTGCTTCTCTTGGACCATAGATCTTAAAAAACTTAAAGCACTTTTTATTTCATTTGTACCTTTCTTCTCTTGTGTTGATTTGTTCCATTGTTTGTAATTTGCTTAATTTTTATTTCAATAATTGTTTGAGGACTTTCCGACATCAACATTGTGAAATTATACTTGCACCTACAATTTTGGTATCATAACAACCTTATTGCCTATTCCTATGTCTAACTAGTGTACCTACATCTGAGTGCCAGATTCAAAAGTATGTTTGTGGCCTTAGGGAACACCAGCATCCACTATGATGACCAGCTGTAGTTAATATTTCATCCATAAACATTTGCCTGTATTTACACAGTCATGAAGTTAAGCGTTCAGTCAGTTGTTTCATAGTGTTCTGTATTGTTTTTGTTCACATGCAGCCAGGAGCTATGGGAGACGACGAGGTAAAATCCACTGCTCGCTACGCTATCTGTGTTGGCATGGCAATATTCTGTGTCTGTGTATGGTGTATATGTGTGTCACTGACCACTAGCAACAATTTGATGAGTTTATCAATATTATGTGTTTTTGAGGCTTATACTGACTGAGAGCCGCAGTTCACTGACAGAAGCCATGATTTATACATGCATTGACATACATAAATTAATTTACATTGGCTTTATCTATCTCAGGTGGTCTGATCACAAATGGAGAGCGCTAAAGACAAGTGTGGACAGGGTTTAGAGCGATCTGATCACTCAAACTACATTCAGAGATAGTTTGAAACAAATGTGCTATGTTAAATGTCCTGTAAATATAAATATATATATAAAAAAAAAAAAAAAAAAAAAAAAAACATATATATAATATTTGCACCAAAACAAGGGCCCTTGTTTTGAGACTTTCTTCTATGGTGGTCTTCAGAGTTGCATAATGCTGATCAGATCACCTAAGATGGATGTTAACAGCAGGTGTTAACAAGTGTCCTCACCTGTCATTCACTTTTTAATAGGACGTTCCTCACTCTTCCCCATTGATGACGGTCTTCTAGACGACGGCCATGGCAACCAGGGGGTCCTGGGGTCTCCTCACTGTTACCCCCATCAGAACGGGGAGCGCATTGAGAGGTTCTCCCGCAAAGTGTTTGTGGGTGGTCTGCCCCCTGACATCGATGAAGGTTCGTTTGAGAGAGTGTTTGAACCATATTGTATTCAGGGTTTGAAATTTGTCTGAACTTCTGAAACCAGTACAAAAAAAAAAAAATGTTATAACCTATTTACTCACGTCACAGCTTTTTATATAAATATATTTATTCTAAAATCTGAATTTCATATTATTCCAGGGTATCTGCGGGATTTTGTGAGACATTTTAAAATTTAAGACAAATGTAAGACCAATTTAAGACCTGCACAAATAAAATTAATACCATATATACAGTTCAGTTACAGGTTTTCACACAGGCAAAACATTTTCAGCACACATCTCAGACTTTAAACCATTTTTAAGATAAGGTATGAGTCTGAAGTATCAATTATTTATTCTTTTAAACAGTTATTCCCAATCAATTATTATATTGATGTAATAACATAAACACATATCTTAATGTCTTAACTGTTTCGATTTTTTTAAATGCCTTAGCAGCTTCTTGTTGATCCACTGGTTCACATTTACAACTGAGTGTTTGCTGCGTAAAAATATGGGTCGATTTTTGCAATGGTCTGCACAAAACCAGCAGGAGGGCTTGTTGAAATGCACACTCATGTTCTCTGCCAGCAGCTGGCGCTTTTGGAGCGGCAGAATATAGCAGTTTCCATGGTAACAGCTGTGTAGCATCACATAACTTTATTCAATTAAATCATAACATTTTGAAGTTTAATTGTCACATTAAGCTATATAGCAATTCTTGTCTTTTCGTCCCCAATTTTTTTACATTTTCAAGAAGCAAAAAAAAAATCAAAAGATTTTGTTGTACCACTTTTATGGACTAAATTTAAGATGTTGGTGGGATCAAAGTGCATGATATCAGGAGAGTTCATCTGGACAGTAAGAAAATCACAGAGTTTCTGAGCCTTAAGTCTTAAGTACTGTATTAGGTACAGTATGCGCAGATGCTGCACAGTTAGGCTGTATTTAATATATCATGATGATACACAAGTTCAGTATTTGAGCTAAATCTGCACAGATTTGGCTTACATTTACTTCCAAGAATCAAGAATGGCTAGTGATTTGACAACGTTACCCACCACAGCTAATGTTTACCCACATTTGGCGAGTGTTCATTTCAAACCCTGATTGTATTAAATTACATTGCAGTCTGTCTAGATCAGGGGTGTCTAATCTTGCTCCCGGAGCACTAGTTGTCCTGAATAGTTTAGCTCCAAGGCTAATGAAACACACCTGAACCAGCTAATGAAGGTCTTCAGTTGAATGTGCTGGAGTGAATTGGATTGGCTAGCTTAGGTTTGGATGTGTTATAAAGCAGGAACGCGTCCTGTCTTTACACCTCTACACCTCTGTTCACACTCTTAGTTGTTTCGTCAGCTGGCCCGTACCGTCCTTAAGCCATCTAGGGATCCTTATTATCAAGCCCTGATCCACTTTCTTACAGATGTCCACATATATGTTTTGCACATCTGTGTCAGTATTGCCCTGTAGCCACTGAGATGTTTCTGACATCTCCTGGTGGCAGGTTACTGATAACAGCACTGAGCCACATAAAACCTCAAACCTCCACAGAGTGCAGATCTGCAAACAAAATGGCTGCAGTCGATGAGAACTGCTGATGTACTGTCATTCAGAGGAGAATTTGAGGAAAATTATTTATATCAGTCAGCTTCACGTGCAGATATTGAACAGGGTTTGCTTTTAACCTCTGATGTTTGATTTTCCTCTACTTATGCTTTAATTATATATATATATATATAAACATCTGCAACAGTTCCTGCTGTTCTCTCTCTCTTCTCTTTATCTGACTCTCACGGTTTTGTCTTTCCCACAGATGAAATCACAAGCAGTTTTCGACGCTTTGGTCATCTGGTTGTTGATTGGCCACACAAAGCAGAGAGCAAGTCTTACTTCCCCCCTAAAGGTATTATTAGACAAATCACCACATTCGTAGCAAACAGAGCAATAGAAATCTGCATGGACATACTCTAACCAAAAGTTTGCACACACCTTACCATTCTTTATTGCTGTTTTTCACATTGTAGTATAACAAGTCTTCAAGTAGAATAAAAAAGTCTTCATAACAAAAATCAAATGTGCCACCTTTTGTTTAAATGGTAGCTTTCCACATTCTGTGTACAAGTGAATGAAAGATTATAACATTAACAGCACTGAAGAAGTTCACATGTACATTGGACACATTTTATGGGTGTTGTCTACATTCCCTTCACAATTAGTCACGTTGAATCCATGAAAGCCCTCTGGCCTTCGGAAGGAGATTTACTACGGATCACAGAACCATGCTTCCCTGACAAGATCCACATGACAATTGCAGCTTTTGCCTAATCACGATTTAATTTCGATTAATGGTGCAGCCCTAGAATAATGCGTGCTCTGTAACTACAGAGAATCACCCAGTGCCTCTGGTTGCTGTGATCCTTAGTTTTTGAATATTTAATAGTTATTTATTCATAACTGAATAGTTATTTATTCAGTCAGAAATCATATGTTACACTGAGCTCTGGTTGCCGTGGTTACAGTGATTGACTGTTGTCTAGGTTACGCCTTCCTCCTGTTCCAAGAAGAGAGCTCAGTTCAGGCGCTGATCGAAGCCTGTCTGGAGGAGGATGGGAAACTCTACCTGTGTGTGTCCAGCCCCACCATCAAAGACAAGCCCGTGAGTCCAGATACATTCACATACTGCCATGATACCATGTGTTTATTTTTTTTTCATCTGAAGTCTTCAGATATTTAAACCAGAACAGACACAATGAAAAATCACTACGAGTGAACAGACCTTCAGTTCTTCAAAACAGAATAAACATCACTCAATCTTGCCTGCATCTTTTCTTAACTAGTGTCTGACACATGCCTTTTGTTGCTTTGGAAAAAAAAATACATGCATTTAATTTTAAATATGCTATAATTGTGAATATTCTCTAATTGTGAAAAAGAAGCACACTTAAGGGTGAGGATGGAAGAGAGTGCTGTTCGTTCACTTCCCCCACCTCCATTTCCTGCCGGTACTTAGACTCAAACCCATGGCCTTCAGGTTACAAGTCTGCCTCTCTAACAATTAGGCCACAACTGCCCCCTTTACATCAAAATAAATCCAAAGTTCTGACATGAAAGTCTAGATGGCACAGGCCGATAGGCACTTCAGAAACCCTCCACCTCCCCCAGCTCCACCTGTATAGATCTGCTACAAGGTTATTCCATGTATGATATATATATATTTCATGTATAATATATGTGCAGCAGCAGTTTATCTTGCATGCTCACAGCAGCATGTCTGTGGATGTGTTGGCAGTAGCAAGTCTTCTTGATCTTCAGCAGCAGCAGTGTAGCAGATCTGTTCCACTAAGACCGAACACATTAACACTGCCATGTATATTACCATGCTAAACTCTCTGATGTCCGAGTTGTCATGACAGAAGTGTACTTCAAAGCACACCAAAAGATTATTAAAATATGATCAATTAATTGTACTTAAAAGCAACATTTCTTATCTGACTTTATTACAAAGTGAGTTAAGAAACAGTCATGAAGATATTTTATTAATATTTGAAGTGCACTACAAATGCTTATTCAGTATACAGTTCAACGTGCAATTAAGTGCACTTCTTTTCCACAATGGTATTCTTTTTCTGTTTTCAAGTACACTGTGTTTCATATTTTTGTATGTGGTTTTTCAGGTCCAGATTCGTCCGTGGAACCTGAGTGACAGTGATTATGTGATGGACGGATCTCAGCCGCTGGACCCTCGTAAGACCATCTTTGTTGGAGGAGTGCCACGTCCACTCAGAGCTGGTACGCCAAACACACGGCTCGTAGTTGTATTCGTTTTAAACTACAGCATATGATGTCCACAATGTGAAAAGATGCCAGTTATCTCAACAAAGATTCTAAAATTAATTTCACTGTTGTTCTTTTCCTAACTGTTTCAAAAAGTATTAAAAAGTTTTTTTTTTTTTTGGTATTAAAAAGGCTTTAATGGTATCTTTCTCTGCAGTGGAGCTGGCCATGATCATGGACCGCTTGTATGGTGGAGTGTGTTACGCGGGTATTGACACTGATCCAGAGCTGAAGTACCCAAAGGGGGCGGGGCGTGTGGCCTTCTCCAATCAGCAGAGCTACATCGCTGCCATCAGCGCCCGATTCGTCCAGCTGCAGCATGGCGACATCGACAAACGGGTAAGTAGACAGCACTTGTGTTTGTTTGAGACTAGTAACATTCAGAATAGCACACTACCATACTACTCTTAGTGTATAGTATGCATACTGTGCATAGTATGCTATTTTGATTTATTATTTCCTGTGTACATAGACTTGCTAGATTTGATGAAATGTGAAGTACGACAAAGAACAAATGGCACAATGCAACCGATTTTTCTTTCAGTTCATCCATCACAGTGTGTTAAGAAACAAAGTGCTGAAAGGGCACTTAATGTTTTAATATTACATTATCCGCAAGTATAGTTTTAAACAATATTTGAAGAACACTACAAATGCACATTCAATACAATACACTTCTTGCATTGCATTGTTGTATGCAACATTAACTACATTTAATAATTATACCAAATCTCATTAATCCATGGCTATAACTGTATCATTATTTTACCCATCACTTTGTAGTCCATGTCATATGCACACAATGGGCCTCATTCATGAAACACGAGCAGAACAAATTTTTGTGTAAATCGTTCGTAAAGCCGCTCTGACGTAAACTTTCGAAATCATGAAATTATATTAGTATTTTCAAAATGTTAGTTGATACGAAAGAAATGTACACCTGCTCCCTACCACTTGTAAATTGGGGCGTATTATTATTTTTTTTTAACTTTTTTTGCAGCTGAGTTGATAATTGTAAAAGGCAGCGCTCGTCATTGTCACTATTTACCCAGCCGTAAATAGAGGAGGGACAGGACAAATACCTTAACATCCTACTTGTACAATGACTGCCTACAACGATGAATAAGTCAATATTACTGGTTACTGCTTTATTATATTTAGTAAAATTCTTTAAAAAAAATTGTATACTAGTAGGCTAATATGTTGCCGCCGTTAATATTTCATACCATAGCAACTAAAGCGTCTCTGTGCCACCAAAACATTCTCAAGCGCCACCAGCCGGTTATTTTAAGAGCGCCTGACATTTTTTTCAGCTGGCTAAAAACATTTTTGTGGTCACACATTATTGAATATTTATTGATATATGGCCTAGTCTTTTTTGCATTTATGCAATATACTGGAGCCAAACCTGAGAAAGTAGACCAGAATATTCCACTGTGTTCCAGAACACAGTTTGCGTAGCTGTAATTCATAGGCGGGGATTATGCTAATTGTGAATCAGCGTGCAGGAGCGCCCTATTTACGAATGATTGTAATTCATTAACATACATGTTTAACTATGAAATCTGACGTTTACGAAGAGTTTGTGAATCCGAAGAAGAGTTTTCAGGAAGGTCTGTTTTACGTGCAAATTACACTGAATTTACTCATATATTTATGCAAGTTTCACGAATGAGGCCCAGTAACTATTTCATGGTCAGTGTTGGGAAATTACGCTAAAAACAAAAACAAAAAAACAATTAGATTACTATACAAATAATTCTCTCTTTAAAGTACTGCATTACTTATTACAAACTACTTTCTAAATCCCATATCAATCTCAACCAGTTAAACAACATAAGGATAAACATGAACTGATCTGATTTTCAAATAAATATCAAATTACATAAATTATTCTTGAACTGACCAAATTATTTAAATGGAGAAGGTTACATTAAAAAGATACATTTCAATATTAGGTATTACATTTTGATGTTAAATCCACTATTGTTTTATATAGAGTTGTTCTATAGTCTATACAATTAAATATTGTATAAACTATAGAACAACTCTATATAAAACAATGGTGGATTACATCAGAAGTAACTGTAATTAAATTGAAGAAAAAGAGTAATCCCTTACTTGACTTTTTCAAGGGAAAAGTAATTAAATTAATAATGATTAATTAATTAGTATAAGTAATAATCTTTAATTAACTATAACAGCCACTGACTTCACCAGAATAGAAATGAACCAAAAACAACCGTGTTTCTCTCATTCATGTGACACAGGTGGAGGTGAAGCCGTACGTGCTGGACGACCAGCTGTGCGACGAATGCCAGGGAGCACGTTGTGGCGGAAAGTTCGCCCCGTTCTTTTGCGCCAACGTCACCTGCCTGCAGTATTACTGCGAGTTCTGCTGGGCAAACATCCACTCCCGCGCCGGCCGCGAGTTCCACAAGCCGCTGGTCAAAGAGGGAGCCGACCGTCCCCGCCAGATCCACTTCCGCTGGAACTGAAGACGGGGATCCCGGGAGCGGCAGCATGCAAGGCGACACAGAAACAACACGTCTGCTGCGGGAAAAAAATATGCTTAGTTTGGCCTCTAACCCAAGCTGTCAGTATAGAGTACATAACCATATACAGTATATAGATAATATATATATGACTATAAATATATGAATATATCTTTATCTTTTGTAGCAGCCAGAAACACTACAAGCCTCAGTTTATTTCACCAAACCACTTCTTTATCCTCCCTCCCTGTACATCTCAGGCTCGGAACAGAGTTTTTGTGGTACGTTCATGTTTTTTTAAAAAGGAGATTAAGAAAAAAAAGAGATTGATTTTTTTGTAGTTTTTTCAAATTATTTTTATATGTGAAATTTAAAAAGTAGAAACGAGAATGTTTTCGCTTGGGGGGGCAGCCTGTCCGTACTGTTCATTCGTTCTGTCCGTCGTGTGTCTGCTGCTAAATCCCCCCCTAGTGGGCAAAGTGCGCAATTGTCTCTGGAAAACCCTTGATGACGTAATCTCTGATGCCTGCCCTGGATCTCCAACCAAAGGTAGCAAAACGTGCGGCCTGAAAATAAGACATTTGCCGTGGAATATATACAAAAGAAAGAAAAAAGAAGAATATTTCCCCCTTGATGTTTCGCTCCAATGTGCTCTTAGCAGGAATAGGAATGATTCAATAACAAATTACTGAGACTTTCCATTTTCCACTGGCAAAAAGAAAACAATACCTCAGAATATTAATCTGGCTTGTTATTGCTCTACTCTTGCAATTTAATCACAAGCTATAGAAGAAGCTTTGCTGCTATATAGGATATAACGAATAGATAGTGTCGGTGTTCTATGTAATGCCATTGTGACGTCACTGGTGATGTCATACACAGAAATGCAGTCCGTTCCCTCTCGCACGGTATGGCCGATCGTCGCCATGGAAACACAGAATGTGAAAACTTATGTGCATGTTTGTGGCTGTACATCATTTGCATGCAGTGTAAAGGTTACCAGCACATATAAGAAAGAAAAAAAAAAACACAATCAAAACACAATGCATATATTAACAGAGGAATTTATGTAGCATGAGGTAAAAAAAGGTCAGACTCTTAGATATAAGATTATATAATAACATAATATCGAAATGAAAAAAAAAAGTTACATTCTTCGTAAAACTTTGCATGCATTGTTGTGATGATTCCTTTACGAACTTATTACGAAAGAAGTGACGTTAGTTTTTAGAGTAGTGAGTTCTGCCTTTTTGTAACTTGATAACTAGTCAAGAGACGGTGTGCTGTCCTGTGGTTTTCGTGTCTCGTCTTCGTGCGATGTGAGTCTAGTTATGAATTGAGGTTTCAGTTCTATTTAAACTCTATAATCCAGAGGATCGTCTCTGGACATTTAACCTTTGCCCTTCCTGAACACCCCTGAATGCCACCCCCCATTTACTGCGATAGAGCGCAGGACAAGGACGTTCTCCCTGGTAGCTTTGATATGATGTAGTTCGTAGGGATTCGCGAAGGAATCTTACCCGTGGTCATTGTCTGTGTGTGGTGGGCGGAGCCTAGCGCCGCATTTCGTAGTTTAATCTCTGGACAAAATCTGAGGTGAAGAAAAGAGAGGAGAGAAACGTCACAAAAGGAACCCTGTGGTGAAATGTTTTGTAGCGTTTGCGTTTTCGATCGGATCAGTCTTATGGACAATCTCTACAGAAGCAATGGTCGTTTGGTACTGTACTGCTCTTTCTGTCTGTCGTTCTTTTTGCACTCTATATATCCTTGTGTTCTCGGGTTTGGTGAAGAATTCAGTGCCCTTGTTGTACTGTCGAGTTCGTGTCTGTGATTTAAACTTTCAAGTGTCAACAGTGAGCTGAGATTGTGTGTTTATTTATTGTGTATATGTGTCTATTTATTTGTTAATGTGTCGCCTGTTTCCAGACTCTTGAGGACGCGTGATGCACTACCTTTTTGATTTCTCTCCTCTCTTTTCTCCTCTAAGAGAACAATCCCTCTTTTTCCTGACGTTTGGAGTCGAACGCAAAACAGTGTCTTTAATTTTGTATCACATCACCTTTTTTGTATACTATTTGGTTGTAGAATAATTGCAACCTGTTTTAAGTCTATTGGATAATTTAAATATCATTATTTTTTACATAGTAACTTATTTGATTTATTGTGTAAGACGCTGGACCCAGATTCTATTTAAGCGATTACGGCAATCTACCGTACTGTACTCGGAGTAAGTAGCGAAGGTGTTTCTGGGAGCTAAACAAGATGGCCACTTCATCGTCATCATCGTCTTTCGCTCTGTCGGTGACGAGTAGCGCGCTCCATTTTTCGTGTTCAACACTGTTGCTTCGTAAGTGTGGGTTTTTGTTGTCGTCGTCGTCGTTTTGAAAAATCATATTTATTTGACTATTTTTGTAGACAGATAACTATTTGATTTAAATTGTATTTTTCTATTTCAGTAGACCTCTGACTCTCACTTGATTTGCCCACGTATTTATGATTATGTTCACACGCACTGGAAGATGCAAAAGGAGTTTTTTTTTTATCATCCGTGCAGTTGTGTGTGTCTGTGTGTGTGTGTGTGTGTGTGTGTGTGTGTGTGTGTATATGAATCTATTTATGTATTGTTGCTTAGCACACATCGATTTGATTACTATTTAAGTTGGTCGTGTATTTAATTTGAAGGAAGGAAGCATTGAGGGTTCTACTATGTTCATGGAAAACACTTGAGACTCTCCCTGGTTAGATGGAGGGGTATCAGCCGTCCCCTCACTGATACTCAGAAACTTGAATATAACACATTTTGAAAGGCTTACTAACCTCGAATCTGTGTTGTGACGTGCAATACTGTTTCTAATGTTTGTATAAAAAAAAGTGAGAATTGCAGTGTATACCTTTTTAATGCAGATTTATTTTTTTCATTGCATATTTTGCAAATTTCTGATTCACAGTGTCATTTTTTACTGTCAGAAAAGATGAAACCCCTTTTTTTCATTGCAACTATTTTTAAATCCAGATATCTTTGTACTGATGTAAATGATTGTAGTTATTTTGGATAGTGTTTTGCTAACAAAAGGAGAAACTTTTTCATGCATATTTCTATTTCTTTTTTGTTTGTTGGTTTGTTTTTTGTTTCTTTTTTTTTTACTCTAATAGTAGCTAAATATTTGGGATAATTTTTCATATTATATGTCATTAATATTATTTTGTATTTTTATGTGGAAAGATATAAATATATAATTTTATGATGCTAACTGCTAAAATATTATTTCAATTTGAATTATTTTTAAAGCTAAAATCTTTGTAATATTGTTAATGTTCTAGTTTCTAAATCAAGTTTGTGTATAGATTCACACAAGTGGTTTATGAAGTGTTCAGACTGTAATTATTACCGAATGGCTCTTTGATATGCAAACTGAATATCATGTTGTTCCTTATTTTGATTTGTTTTGTATTTAAATGGGGTGTTGATTACAGTCTTTTTCTTTCATTTCCTGAATAAAGACCCATTCTGTTCAGACACAAGCCGCGTCTCATCTGTATTGCTTTGGAACACGTCCGAAGTCGTTTTAGAAAGATTTAACTCGCAGCTCAACTGATTAGAATCTATGAGCCTTCAGGCGCCCCCTGGAGGCAGAAGCACTTTAGTGTCATATAAGGAGGGTTTTGTTGTTATTTAAATGTATTGTTATTATTCTAATTATTTCAATTTATAGATTAAGAAGAAGAAGAAAAAGATAATTACCCAAAACTAATTCCATGATAAATAATACGTTTTCAAAGCTTCTGTAATCGATTTTCTAGAAGGAAACGCAACATGTTTTGT
The DNA here is from genome assembly GCF_018340385.1 of Cyprinus carpio. Classification (NCBI taxonomy): domain Eukaryota; kingdom Metazoa; phylum Chordata; class Actinopteri; order Cypriniformes; family Cyprinidae; genus Cyprinus; species Cyprinus carpio. The sequence goes on along the minus strand of NC_056594.1, from coordinate 1,961,531 downwards.
TGCAATTTATTCTAAAACTTTATTTTTAAACCTATAGAAAAATTATTATCAATTAATATTCGTCTCCTGTCAAGACACTACAATTAAGCAGATATTTACCTGCAAGTTTGCACAAACATGAATGCATGAATAATAAATAGCCTACTTATTCTGGCCCCGCCTGTAAACCAGGTTGTTCAACCTGAAGGGCAACGGAAACCGAAACTGCGGCTCTGACGACGCACAGACTCAGAGAAGGTAAATACACTTCTGCACGTAGTTTGTTTCTTCAATATTTAGCGTTTTTTTCCGCCTTAATAACAGTAAGAATGACTGGAGTCGTTCAAGCTTTGGAAAATAATTAATTAATTAGAAAGTTGTGCGAACTCTGATGTTTGTGTTAAAGATCATGTAAAAGTCATTCAGATGGGTCATGCTCTGTAAAAATGTAACATTGGGTGTTTCAGAAGTTGCTGAATGGCCAGCTCAGGTGAATAAGGAAGGACCAAGACCTCAGAGAGGATGACATGATCTGATCTGATGCATGTTCAGTTCAGCTCTATTTCCTTGTTCAAAGCTGTTTTGTTAAACGCAGCTGCATACAGTGGCAAACTGACAGAAAGCACTTTGGGTGTGTTGTTTAACTGTAGACTTTAGGATCATTGTGTCTGGAAAAACGCTGCCATGAGTGAGTCAAGTGAAACCAAAGATAGTGTCACATCCAGCCAGGAGGACAAAACCAGCGGCAGTTGCTCCCCTACTGAACCCCTCACATCCACTCAATCCGAATGGTATGTTTATTTGTTGTATAGTAATGACTCAAAATCTCTGCATGTAATCCTATTGGTTAATTTGATGGCTTTGAACAGAACAACAATTTAAAAGTGTTTCTTTGCTCACTTTCCAATATTGACTTGATTCCCTGCATGTTTTTGTAGTGTTGAGGTTCATCACCAGAAGAGAGCTGCCTCTCCAGTGCTTAGCCATGTTTCTGTGAAGAGTGATGCATCAATGGATCCTCCAGTGAAATTCCAGGAGGAAGATCAGAGGTAATACACATTTATTTTATCTTTCTCATCATAAGCCAATATTCAAAATATTTATTTCCTAGTTTAGTTTGGTAAATGTCTGGACTTTAGACAGGATGCTGCATCACCACCTCCGCTGTGCATCATTTTCAAATATATATATATATATATATATATATATATATATATATATATATATATATATATATATGTATATATATGTATATATATGTATATATGTGTGTGTGTGTGTGCGTGTGTGTGTGTGTGTGTGTGTGTGGTAATATTCAGTGCTCATTTTCAGTTTTATGGACAAATTTAAGCTTACATTGTTTTTGCAAATTCTTTATTATAATTATTATTATTTTTTTATTTTTTTTTCAACCATTTTAGTTAGGGGCCTTGATTATCATTGCTATAAGCTAATATTTACAAAGTGACCTCCAGTCATTCAAGCTGTACATTTTATCAACATTAAACCCATGAATTTGTGTTATTTGTGACATGCTCTACCAGCTGAGTTGCACATATATTTGATGTCCCTTACCCTGTGTACGCAGAAAGAATGATGACATTCTTCTCTTTATTAAAGGGGTCATATGATGCTGCTAAAAAGAACATTGTTTTGTGTATTTGGTGTAATGCAATGTGTTTATGTGGTTTAAGGTTTAAAAAAGGTTCAAATTATTTTCCATATAATGTACATTATAGTTTCTCCTCTATGCCCTGCCTTCTGAAACGCATCGATTGCTAAGCCCCATTCACACAGCGTCAGAGCGACATAATCCCATTCATTTTCAATGGAGAGCTGGCGACTTCCGGCGAAACGAGCGACAGTGACCGTTGGCGAAGGAATGTGGCCGTGTCAAGCGATGCAAAAAGTCAAGCAACAAAAGTTCAAAATTCTTCAACTTTATGCAAATAAGCAGCGAATTTCGCAAATGACAACCAATGGGAGTAAAGTCTGTGGAGCGCACGTGATTCATCTGCTGTAGTGGAGTGTTACGGGGTAACTATGCAACCAGTAGTGGGAACGCCCAGTAGCGACCTCAATTGCCAGCCACAAACGACAAGCAGCGAAAAAGTTGCTGGCAGTGTGAACAGGGCTTTGCAAGGCTCATCGCTCTGAAAAGCGAGGTGCGCTCTGATTGGCTAGCTATTCAGTGCGTTGTGATTGGCTGAATGCCTCAAGCATGTGACGGAAATGTTACGCCAATCTACAGTATGCCGTCTCCCAGGCCAGCAACACGAGACTCAGTTCAGCTGCTCTGCTAGTGCACATCCCATAATCGGTTCTCTTTTAGCAGTTCAGTCAATGTACTGTTAGGAGTAACTGAATAACTCAGGGTATTGGTTTATTTTGTGTCAGAGGGAGTGTAAGGCACATTTATAAACTGAATAACTTAAGTAATTTGTGGATTAGTGCGTACTGGAGGTGCAAACAATTTCAAACGATTCAGTTCTTTTTGGTGAACTGGTTCGACCGGTTCACTAAGAAGATCCGGATAAATAGAAAGATTTGTTCGTGATCTGGACATCACTAGACGAGACAAAACTAATAAAACCCATTAAAAATGAGGCACTTGTTGCATCTAGTGGGGACATAATTACTGATTATTTTTACGCGTTGCGTTGCGTATCGCGCTGCATAAACATAAAACCATGTCTGCATTTGTGATCTGAGAAACAACAAACAACAAGCCTACTCTACTGCTCAAAACTCTCATTTGAATCATCATCATTTATATTTAAATATAAAAAAACTTACTTACAGGCTGTGAGTCAGAAGCGCCAGACTGTCCTTGCAAAGTTTGAACTGCCCAACTTTATAGAAACAACTGTTATACAGACACATTGCAGGCTACAGGTTCAGGAAACAGTCCTCATCCTCTATAAAATGCGCAGCACACATCTGAATATTTGGGTTGAACTCTTCTGGAACAGTGTTGAAATACAACTTAACCACTGATTTCTAGTCATGTCCTCTTTTGGAAAGCCAAACAAAGTTTCATTTCAACAAAACAAAACACACAGCCACTCCACAACACGGCAGCTGCGGCAACAGAGAGAATAAAAGGTACGCCTTCTTTGCGTGAACATTTGGGCGGAGTTATGCAAATCTTCCCACATAGTGACGTAGAGATGTGGGGGCGTGTTAGAACGAGATGTTTTAGGGGGGTGTGGTTGACTGTTAACTTTTATAAAGAATATCTCTTTGGATTTATGACTTTAGTCTTTGCAACTTTACAGATCTTCTTTATGCAGCAAGAGCTTGTAACGCTCCAAAGAGAAAGGAAAACTTGAAATCACATCATATGACCCCTTTAATGAATTAGGCAGTTCGGCTATTAAATCACTGTATGTTCTGTTCCGTCAAAGTGTCTCGGGAGATTGGCTCAGCTCTTCAGCGCACACCCATGTATCTGTTCAGAGTAACTGGTCAATGGAGCCACCAACTAATCTCAATATGACTGATTCTACTGTCCAACGGTATGTTAGGACTTGTTTGTATACATTGTGCCTGATTCTTAAAAACACTCAAATATTCAATCATATTTTTCAAATCTAATACTTTCTTTTAAATGCAGAGAGCCGCCAACAGAAATGCACCACCAATCAACCCCAAAGACACAAATGGCCCTTGCTGCTATTTTGCGGGTTAGCCAATTTATTTATTTACTTTTTACATCAATTACGTTAAAAAGAAAAGTAAAATATTCAATAAAATTTCTGTTTTTCATCTTAGCAACTTCAATGCAATGTGATCACTTTTGTAAAGAAGGAACTCAGAAAAATCGACAGTGTTTTGAACCCTGATCTCACAGAGTGTACAAAGAGTCCACCAGATGAAGTCGACGAGTTTGCTCTTGAAGCCAAAGAAGCAACAGTCAAAATCGCCTTACATATTTTGAGGTGTATGAAGGAACAAAGCCTCTTTGACAAACTTCTTCAATGTTAGTATATGTGTATATGGTTAGAACATAGTTTACATTAAGTGCAGACAAAGAGGAGTAACAACCTGTTTCTTATTTTATGTAGTTCATCAAATTGATGCTTGTCAGCAAAAGCTTAAATCCAGTTTGAAGAACAGGAGCCAATGTATATTTGAAGGTATTGCTAAGCAGGCAAATCCAGCCCTACTCAACAAAATCTACACAGAGCTCTACATCACAGAAGGAGGGATTGGAGAAGTCAATAAGGAGCATGAGGTGAGACAGATTGAGACAGCATCTTGGACACCAGAGACACAGGAAACTCCAATCAAATGCAATGACATCTTTAAAGCCTTACCTAGACAAAACAAGCCGCCCATCAGAACCGTACTGACTAAAGGAGTTGCTGGCATTGGAAAAACAGTCTCTGTGCAGAAGTTTGTTCTGGACTGGACTGAAGGAAAAGCCAACCAAGATGTTCGTTTTGTGTTTCCATTGCTTTTTCGGGAGCTGAATTTGATTGGCAAAGAGCAGTACACACTGGAGCAACTTGTTTATTTGTTCTTTAGAGAAATTGAGGGATTCAATCTTTCAAACTTGGAGAAGTTCAAAGTCATATTTATCTTTGATGGTTTGGATGAGTGCCGACTGCCTCTTGATTTTAGGAACAACAAAAGGTGCTCTGATATAACAGAACCTGCCTCTGTGGATGTGCTGCTGACCAATCTTATCAAGGGGAATCTGCTTCCATCTGCTCTCATCTGGATAACCTCTCGACCAGCAGCAGCCAGTCAGATCCCTCCGGAGTGTGTTGACCAGGTCACAGAGGTACGAGGGTTCAATGACCCTCAGAAGGATGAGTATTTCAGGAAGAGAATCAGTGATCAGAGTCTGGCCAATAGAATCATTTCACACATGAAATTATCAAGGAGCCTCTACATCATGTGCCACATCCCAGTCTTCTGCTGGATTTCAGCCACTGTTCTAGAGAGGATGTTGAGTGACGGAGAGAGTTGTCAGATCCCCAAGTCTCTAACTGAAATGTACACACATTTCCTGATCTTCCAGACATTGCAGATGAAAGACAAGTACAAGGAACTACATCACTTGGATCCACACTTGAGTAGAAACAACATCCTGTCGCTTGGAAAACTGGCCTTTCAGCAACTGAGGAAAGGTTTTGTGATCTTCTACGAAGAAGACCTGATAGAGTGTGGCATTGATGTCACAGATGCATCAGTATGTTCAGGACTTTGCACCCAGATCTTCTGGGAGGAGTTTGGGCTGTACCAAAGGAAGGTCTTTTGTTTTGTGCATCTGAGTTTCCAAGAGTATCTTGCTGCTTTGTTTGTTCACCTTCACTGGTTTACAACTCAAAAGCCCAGTAGCGATGAATTAAAGATACCATTCCAAGACACAGACTTTGGGGAGCTCTGCATGGATTCATCTCTGTTTGATCTACACAAGAGTGCTGTAAATCAGGCTTTAAAGTCAAAGAATGGGCACTTTGACCTTTTCCTCCGCTTCCTCCTCGGCCTTTCTCAGGAGCGCAGTGAGACTTTGTTTCGCCACCTTTCAATACAAATAGGACACATCACACACAGCAATGAGAACACGGTCATGCACATAAAGGAAAAGCTTGGGACAGGTCTTAGCCCCGAGAGGTCCATCAATCTTTTCCACTGCCTCAATGAACTGAATGACCACTCTCTTATTAAGGAAATCCAAACATACCTTCACTCTGGACAACTTTCAGTGGAGGTACTTTCAAATGCGCAGTGGTCAGCTCTGGTCTTTGTGCTGCTCACCAGTGATGAAGGACTGGAGGTTTTTGACTTGAAAAAATTCTTCAAATCAGATGAGTGTCTTTTCAAGCTTCATCCCGTTATCAAAGCCAGTCGGATTGCCATGTAAGTGCCATCAAACTTCTCATTTCAGAGTACAGGTACAGTTTTGAACATATGGTAAGAGATTTGTTTTATAATTCTTAGATTGTCCTCATGTAAACTGACGAAGAAAAGCTGTTCAGCTTTGGCTTCTGTTCTTGAGTCCAATCCCAATGTCCTGAGACAACTCGACCTGAGTTTCAATGACCTTGGAGACAAAGGGGTGAAAAGCCTCTGCTCCGGACTGAGGAGTCCACATTGCAAACTACAGACACTAAAGTACATTTCTGTCTCTATTTTACCTACAGTATTAAAATCCAACACATATCACAGATGTCATAATACAGTTGGTAAAATGCTATCCTTCTCCAATGTTTTCTTCTAGACTGGAGTTTTGTGGACTCAGAAGAGACAGCTGTTCAGCCATTGTTGCTGCTCTTACGTCAAACCCATCACATCTCAAGGAGCTGGTCCTGAGCTACAATAACATTGGAAATGAAGCAGCAACCTGGCTTTTGGGTTTAGTGCCAGACTGTGAGCTGGAGACTCTTAGGTCTTTATTTTTGTTTTAATTTTTTTCAGTGACTTGGTGAATATTGATATGGTAGTTATCAGTTTATATCAGGAGTCAGAATTCTTCAGCCAAATTCCCTCTTCTAGTAATCCTTCTTTGAAGTCACACAACTCATCTTTGGATGGGTTGGAAAATGTGACAAAATTAATCTTTCCAACAAAAACCCCACTGACAAAATGGTTGTGCACTAGATAGTGCAGAAGATATATTAGTTCTCTCAACCCTGTGGTAACATGGCACAACGCAGCACAGAACTATGTGACTTCCCAAATTGAGTTGATGACTATATAGCTGACATTCAATCATTCAATATATATTTATTTTCTCTTGCAGGCTTTCAAGCTGTGGGATCACAAAGGAGGCCTGTGCTTTCCTCACATCTGCCCTGAGTTCAAAACCCTGCAAACTTAAGAAACTGGACCTAAGTGATAATAGACTTTGGGACTTAGGAGTTGGGATGTTTTCTGGTTTACTTGCAAACCCAAACTGTAACCTTGAAGAGTTGAGGTAGGTGTGCAATGATCTTATCTGCAGAAAATGTCTCTTTTATTTGCCTTCTTGTATTGTTTAGGGGCCAAGATGTTTAGAAAGGGCTGGATTGGTAATATGGCATACCGGGCATTTTCCCGGTGGGTGATACAAGTTTTAATTTTAAATTTTTGCCAAGGACTAGCCCATCATGCAGGTACTGTCGCCCGTTGGTTTGTATTGTATTGCTTGGAAATATTACAAAGTCTATAAACAGGACCTTAACAGAGCTAGCAGAGAAAATACTGTACAGGCACAGCAAGCTCACCGTTCTTGATGCTCGAAATATTGAATATTGAATTGGGGGTGGAGGTTTATATGAATGTATCCCAAGAGGGAAACTGACTGTCTTCAAAAAAGTTTTGATTGCATTTTCTTTTCATTATTCATCCTTATAATGCATATTAATGTACAAACCCGATTTCAAAAAAGTTGGGACACTGTACAAATTGTGAATAAAAACAGAATGCAGTGATGTGGAAGTTTCAAGAATACAATATAGATGACATATCAAATGTTTAAACTGAGAAAATGTATCATTTTAAGGGAAAAATAAGTTGATTTTAAATTTCATGGCATCAACACATCTCAAAAATGTTGGGACAAGGCCATGTTTACCACTGTGTGGCATCCCCTCTTCTTTTTATAACAGTCTGCAAATGTCTGGGGACTAAGGAGACAAGTTGCTTAAGTTTAGGAATAGGAATGTTGTCCCATTCTTGTTTAATACAGGCTTCTAGTTGCTCAACTGTCTTAGGTCTTCTTTGTTGCATCTTCCTCTTTATGTTTTCTCTGGGTGAAAGATCTGGACTGCAGGCTGGCCATTTCAGTACCTGGATCCTTCTTCTATGCAACCATGATGTTATAACTGATGCAGTATGTGGTCTGGCATTGTCATGTTGGAAAATGCAAGGACTTCCCTGAAAGAGACGATGTCTGGATGGGAGCATATGTTGTTCTAGAACTTGGATATATCTTTCAGCATTGATGGTGCCTTTCCAGATGTGTAAGCTGCCCATGCCACACACACTCATGAAACCCCATACCATCAGAGATGCAGGCTTCTGAACTGAGCGCTAATAACAACTTGGGTTGTCCTTGTCCTCTTTAGTCCGGATGACATGGCGTCCCAGTTTTCCAAAAAGAACTTCAAATTTTGATTCGTCTGACCACAGAACAGTTTTCCACTTTGCCACAGTCCATTTTAAAGAGTCTTGGCCCAGAGAAAACGCCTGGGCTTCTGGATCATGTTTAGATATGGCTTCTTTTTTGACCTATAGAGTTTTAGCCGGCAACAGCGAATGCACGGTGGATTGTGTTCACCGAAAATGTTTTCTGGAAGTATCCCTGAGCTCATGTTGTAATTTCCATTACAGTAGCAGTCCTGTATGTGATGCAGTGCCATCTAAGGGCCCGAAGATCACGGGCATCCAGTATGGTTTTCTGGCCTTGACCCTTACGCACAGAGATTGTTCCAGATTCTCTGAATCTTTGGATGATATTATGCACTGTAGATGATGATAACTTCAAACTCTTTGCAATTTTTCCCTGAGAAACTCCTTTCTGATATTGCACCACTATTTTTCACCGCAGCATTGGGGGAATTGGTGATCCTCTGCCCATCTTGACCTCTGAGAGACACTGCCACTGTGAGAGGCTCTTTTTATACCCAATCATGTTGCCAATTGACCTAATAAGTTGCAAATTGGTCCTCCAGTTGTTCCTTATATGTACATTTAACTTTTCCGGCCTCTTGTTGCTACCTGTCCCAACTTTTTTGGAATGTGTAGCTCTCATGAAATCCAAAATGAGCCAATATTTGGCATGACATTGCAAAATGTCTCACTTTCAACATTTGATATGTTATCTATATTCTATTGTTAATAAAATATAAGTTTATGAGATTTGTAATTTATTCCATTCCTTTTTTACTCACAATTTGTACAGTGTCCCAACTTTTTTGGTCTGTCGGGTCTGTATCGGGTCTGTAGTCTTAATAAGCATACCACTGCTTTGTTTACAGCAGTAACCAAGGAAATGCTCTAATGCTTTTCTAATGCTCTGTTTCATAAACACCACCTGCTGACTGAGAGTGAATTTGGGTTTTTAGCATACATTCACAAAGCTAACTACCATTCTGTTCATTTTAAATCTTGAAATTATACAATCTAATTTAAAAAAAAAAAAAAAAAAAATACTGTTCATGCATTTCAAATGGCTACATGTTTGTTAAAGCCCAGTTCAGCCTGCAAATAAACAATTTGTTTATGTACTCTTTCATTTTTTTCTTGTCTTTTGGTTAAAGAAAAAAAAGGATCGGCATTCTGTATCACAACTGGCCCAATTGCCTGTAAATAATTGCCAGTCAGACTTGTAAACACTGTTGGTATACACACATACTGCAAACACAGTGTTAGCATGTGTATACAGTATTTTGAATGTGGGTGGTGTCTGACTGAACCAATTCTGATCTTAGTGGTGGGCCACTTAGACTAAAAATGCCTGGGCTGATTTTTTTTTTTTTTGTCCCAGTCCAGCCCTGTGTGTAGGCAATTATTGTATTTTGTAATGTAAGGTGTGTTTTTTTTTTTTTTTAGGCTAGGAGTCCAAAATTTTTTCAAATTTGGTACATTCATAGGGGAGAGAGAGTCTTTAACCCTGGACCTGGAGAACCCCCAACAGTACACACTTTGGATGTCTCTCTCATCTGACACAACCATTTCAGGTCTTGAAGTCCCTAATAATGAGCTGATGAGTTAAATCAGGTGTGTTTGATTAGGGAGACAAAATGTGCAGAGTTGGGGTTACTCCAGGACCAGGATTGGGAACCATTACTGTGATGCAAACAGCAACTCAAAATTATATTATGCTTCTTTTCAATAATTTCATAATCCATTTAATTGAATTCAGTGACACCAGTGATTTCAAATGATTCCCAACTCAATATTTGTTTTTCTTTTTAAATATTGTTGAAAACATGCTTTTTCATACATATTTAAACTCATCCTAGAATGCCAAAATTGTTTCACATGGCCGCTGAGGCAGTGGTCAGAAGTTTTTGATGTGCCAAACCATATCAACAAATTCACAAGTGAATAGGAAGTGAGGCTGTATCTTTATATCACTTTGGTGTATTGAAAATTATTACCAAGAATTTTCATTTTTTTTAGATTGGAGAGATGTAATTTTACATCTAAAAGTTGTGGACTGGGTCTGGAGAACTCTCGACTCAGAGCTCTAGATCTTTCTGACAATGACGTGCAGGATTCTGGGATGAAGCAGCTCATGAACTCACTAATGGATCCATCCTGTAAACTTGAGAAATTAAGGTTATGCTTTCTTTTTTTTTTTTTTTTTTTTTTTTTTTTTTTGTTGTTGTTTTTCATTCTCACGGCACTTGATTGGAGTATTTGAAAGCCGTCTTTGTGTAAAACTGATAATACATTTTAGTTGTGATAATTATATTCAACTTTTATCCAACATGAAATTAACCTAACATGAGCAGTAGCAGAAATAAATTCAATTAACTTGTAATTACAAAAAACATAACATTTTGTGTGCAGCCCTGTTATTTTTTTGTTTGACCTCGTGAGGTTGATAAAATAAAAATTACTGTAAGTTAAGCAACTTGTTAAAAAAAAAAAGAATTTGTCTTTTTAAGATAGAAAATATCTTGTCATATGTACTCATAATGATTAATTAATCAACTCCTACATAAAAGGTTTGAAATATAATGTTCATTAATTATCATGGAATTCTAAATAAAACTCTTTTTTGCCATATTCTCCAGGCTGTCGTGTTGCAGACTGACAGATAAGGGTTTCTCATCCCTGGCTTCAGCTCTGAGATCAAACCCTTCCAGCCTAAAAGAGCTCGATTTGAGCAAAAATTTCCCAGGAAGCACTGGAATAATGCAGCTTTTTACAGTCCTTAGACAAAACACTACTCTTGAAAAGTTGTGGTCAGTATTTGCCTAAAGGCTGGATGGTTGCATCAACTATATAAAATTAAATTCTAGACATTTAAAGATTATAATTGTTTTAAATTCTATATCTCTGCAGTCTGGACTCTTGTGAAATCACTTCAGATATGTGTGGTTTAGCAGCTAAAGGTCTGAGCCAAAGCTTAAACTTGAAAGAGTTGAACCTAAGCAACAACAATCTAAAAGATCAAGGTGTTCGGCTGCTCTGTCTTGGACTACAGGAAGGCAGTTGTGCAATGAAGTCTTTAAAGTAAGATTGAATAATCATTTACAAAAATTAATTTTACATTTTATCCATGTAAACAAACAGAATGAATATTCAGGAATGATACAATCTTCATGAAAATAACTTTTTTCATCTGTTTTCATTTTAGATTATCCAACTGTGGTCTCACTGACAGCAGCTGTCAATACTTGGCTTCAGTTCTTGGTTGTCAGTCCATATCTGTTGAGATGGACCTGAGCAGAAATGCCATCAGCCAGCAGAAGGAGCAGTTTCTGAGTTCTATATCAAACATCAATCTTTTATTCTAGTTTATATGCAAGTGTTGTTTCAGATTTTTGCAGGTGAATAGGAAGGTTTAGTATCTTCAGCAAGCCGTGGAGACTGTAGATGAGGAGAATTAGTCAAAATAAAGTCTTAAGACTGCATATGCTGCAGTTTGTGCAGCAACTTCATTGTATCATTTCTTCATTGCTCATTGTGTAGTGTGCGAGTGCTGTGGGAAATGTGTGAGCTCACTGAGGAACACTGGAGGTGTGTCTTTCAAGTGGGTGGTTAAAAACTCTTTCCACAAGTAAATCAGAAATGCTGAAAGATCACGGCATACATCTTACAGAAATGCACTCATTCAAAGAGACTGATGAACAGAGAGGGATGGAGACCTCAGAAGCATGAGGATAGATAAAGAGAAGTCATTGAGAGTGACAGCAGTGCAGAGGGAGAGATGATTATTCCATATATGTATCTGCTGCAAACATTCGGCTTATTCGTGGATGTACAGAAAGGAAGAAAGAAAAGAAGTAAAACACAAAAATCTTAGGATACAGTTCAAACTGAGGAATTCAAACAAGCAAAGGACATCACTGAAAGAATAAATCAAGACGACAAAAACAATCCTGCAACAGAAACTGGCAAGTCACTGTTTTTGTTGTTTAGAGCATTTATTAAACAGGTTCAGAGATGCTGCATTTTTCTGGTTTTGATATCAGTTGTGAGATTTTGATTGTGAGATGTTACTTTTTAATAAAAGATGCTTTTCAAAGATATCAGAGATTATATGAATTTATGTATTTTGCTAAGATCAGGTCTCGTGTTTTTCATGTGTTGAAAATGCAAAGAAATAGTTTGAAATTTTTTTTTGTAATTTATTCACCCTCTTGTTGTTTAAAACGCACAATAAAAGAAACATTACAACACAACCTTTGGTTCTGTTTCTCACACAAATATTTTGCAAGACTTTTAATAGTGCACAAGTCATATGGATCACTATTATGATACTTTTAATGTGCTTTTATGTAATTTCTGGAGTTTTACAGCCTCTGTTCTCATATACTTTTATTGTATGTATAAAAATAAAATAAAAAAAAAGCAAACAAGCCTTCCTCCAAAACATTTTTACTCATTCTGTGTTCCATAAAAGAAAGACATATGGGTTTGAAAAAAACCTGAGAGTTTGTAATTCATGAGTTTTCATTTTTTAAGGGTGGGCTTTTCCTTTAACAGACTGCAGTTTTGTGATGGGAGTTGAGTCTGTTGTCATAGTAACAGTGTTTGTCTCTCAAGGGAGGATGTTTGGTACTCTCATTTCACACTTCTGCTGAACGTCACAGATGTTTCATTGCATTTTCCATCACAAATCAGATTTAAGAGCGTATAAATGTGTGTTACGGCCCAATCTGCTGTCACAGCTGTGCTTGGCTCATCAGACAGTACAGCTATGAAGGACAAATTTCTAAAAATATCAATTCTTTTGGGAATGGTGATATGAATTTTGACACTTTTTGTTGATAGTGATTTACTTGATCTCTGTATCGTTCACATGATCACCACAGCTTAGCAAGACTGAAGCAACCACTACAGTCCCAATGGCCTGTTTCACTTGTATGGTTTCAGAATGGTTTATTTGGGTGCTAAAAAGCAGGTGGTCTCATTATTTGGGTAGCAAAACACGTGCCTGTTTGCTCTTCTGTGCATAACCAGAATTTGGTTAATTTTGTACAAACTTAAAGTCGATTTCATGACTCAAAATCTGTATGTATCTATGTATATTATATATATATATATATATATATAGACACACACAGAACAACATTATAAACGCAACATACAAGATGAGGTGATGGTCGTCGATGAATGGCACAACAATGGGCCTCAGGATCTCATCACGGTATCTCTGTGCATTCAAAATGCCATCAATAAAAAGCACATGTGTTCATTGTCCATAACATATGCCTGCCCATACCATAACCCCACCGCCACCATGGGCCACTCGATCCACAACGCTGACATCAGCACACCGCTCACCCACACGACACCATACACACTGTCTGCCATCTGCCCTGTACAGGGCAGATGGCAAAACCGGGATTCATCCGTGAAGAGAACACCTCTCCAAACTGCCAGACCCCAGTGAATGTGAGTATTTGCCCACTCAAGGCAGTTACAACGACGGATGTTCTGCCAAATTCTCTGAAATGCCTTTGGAGATGGCTTATGGTAGAGAAATTAACATTCAATTCACGGGGAACAGCTCTGGTTGACATTCCTGCAGTCAGCATGCCAATTGCACGCTCCTTCAAAACTTGCAACATCTGTGGCATTGTGCTGTGTGATAAAACTGCACATTTTAGAGTGGCCTTTTATTGTGGCCAGCCTAAGGCACACCTGTGCAATAATCATGCTGTCTAATCAGCATCTTGATATGCCACACCTGTGACTAGAATGGATTATCTCGGCAAAGGAGAAGTGCTCACTAACACAGATTTAGACAGATTTGTGAACAGTATTTGAGAGAAACAGGCCTTTTGTGTACATAGAAAAAGTCTTAGATCTCTGAGTTCAGCTCAGTGTTGCGTTTATACTTTTGTTCAGTTTATATATACAGTATATATTATTTTTCTTGTGTTAAGGACACAAGCATATACCTGATATTTGAAATTATGCATAATATATGCCAGAAGGTTATGAAAAACAAACTTCATGATATGAAATGAAACTTCATGAAAATGTCTTAATAGCTTCTTGTTAAAAGCAATTTAATTTAATGCAATAAATAAATTTGTTATTTTAAGGATGCTTATTTTTTACTGAAAAACAAGATAAAATTTATTTTGGCAGTATTAACATATGCAGTTTAGCATATTTGTGGACGTATGTATACACGCGGTTTAGGTAATCGCATGTAATGCACATTTGAATTAGTTTAAGACAGAATATATGATCTTAATGGAATACTTGGCTCTGGCGAGTTTCCCCTGTTGATCTGAAATCTCTCTTAGTAGATGTTTCAATTTTATAACATCATCTTTTTCCTGACATGACCCAATAAAAAGCAAATAATAAACACATGCAGTTAATATATATACATTTTTAACATATTTACTTTTTTACTTTTTTTTTTTTTTTTAATTTAATGCACAAATTACAAATAATATCAGTGTGTATGTGTGGTCAGCAAAGTCAAAACAATAAAACGATCTGTTATGAAGTTCAAAAAGAGAAACACCCTTTTCCTCTTAATGTGAAACAGTTTGTTGTTCTGGAATAGAGACACTTCCTATTTCTTATATACTTTTATGAGTGCCAGACTGTCAGTAGTCTTGTTTAAAGCCTGTGACACACCAAACTGACATGAAAGAATAAGCAGTGATGAAAGCTGATGGCATTGTTGTCTTGCATCGCCTGTGGCTAGGCCAAAAAGTTTCCAAAACACATTCAATGCCTTCGTAAGAGAAAACAGCTCTCCATGCCAGCAGGTGGCAGTCATCTGTACTTACCATTTTGAATATGAGTAATATTGATCAACTGGTCTTCACTTGCTCAATTCCAGATGGCCATGACATTATGAAAATTTTCACAGACTGGAATGCTTAGATATGATGAAGATGTAAAATGAAAAGAGCCTTCTGTGTGTGCTTTTGCTTTCTCGCTTTTGTCATTTCGGTTTTTCTTCTCTTGCACTGGCTCCCCTGTTGAAAAAATCTGCATATTCTGGTTATGTATGTTTTGAAGCATGGCTGCTGGTTTGAGCTGGTCCTAAGCAATTAGCTCCTGCTCAGGACCTGCCTAGGACCAGCTTAAACCAGCTCAATCTAGCAGCCATGCTTGATAACATACAGTACCTAAACAGCATATGCTGCTTTTTTTCAACAGGGACACTGAACAGCAAAAATTAAAATTCTTAATTTTGGGTGAACAATTTGGTTTCTTTTTAATCCTTGTTCTTCTATTTTTGTGCTTAGGTCTGAGGATGTGGAGGATTGTGGTTGTGGTCTGTCTTTCTCAGTGCATTATGGGTCAGATGCTGGAGGCCAGATCCAAAGGAGCCCCTCCTCGGCTTATTTGCGGCATTCCAGGTTTGCCAGGAGCACCGGGAAAGACCGGACCCCCTGGGCCTCGTGGAGAGGATGGCCATGTCGGAATCCCAGGGAGAGATGGGAGGGATGGGCGGAAGGGGGGAAAGGGAGAAAAAGGAGAACAAGGTAGAGGAATTACCTAACCAAATGAATGGTTTCTCAGGCAAAACTAGTCTAGGATGGTGTGAAAGATCACAAAATGTTTGCAGCTAAAGTTAACTGAAAATGATTCTAGGTCAAGGTTCCTCAAATCTGGCCCTGGAAGGACGCTGCCATTCAAGGGTTTAGCTTAAACCCTAATCAAACTCACCTACCTGTTAATCTACAGCTGACAAATGTGACGTCCAGAAAGCACAACCTTCGAAAGATGCAGCTTCTGAAGACCTGGAATAGTCTTAGTTTAACGGTTGGAGTTAGACTTTACAGGACAGTGGGTCTCCAGGGACCCTGTTCTAGGGTTTTCTCCTCATTTTGCTCTTTGGTACAATTTTAGTCTTTAGTTTTAACCTGGACCCAGCTATAGCTTGATCTTGATTGACTGGGTCAGGTATGTTTGATTAGGATCGGAACTAAACTCTGGGATGTCAAATTCAGTTCCTGGAGGGCCACTGTCCTGTAAAGTTCAGCCCCAACCCCAATTAAACACACCTGAATCAGCTAATCAAGGTCTTCAGGGTTACTAGAGACTTCCAGGCAGGTGTTTTGGAGCTTGATGGAGCTACACTAGGACAGTGGCCCTGCACCGGAGTTTGAGACACGTGCAGTAAAACATGTCTGGATGTTTGCTTTGGTACATTTTCTGGTATATGACGACAGGTTATCACATTGTGAGAAATCACACACTGATAAACATCTTGTTAAGGATGAGTGATATCTTACAGAAAAAAGCACTGAAGGATTTTTTTTTTTTCATGTGAATGGCAGATTTCTAGTCCTGGGAGAAATCTAAGTTAGAGAAAGATAGACATCACTGCATTTTATCGTTTCCAACCACATCCACATCAAAATATGTTTCATTCTGAGTCGTTTTTATTCATCATGGCAAATCGTTTGATCTAAATCATTTCAGACTGGGCCAGTGCAATAATGATGTTGTTTGAAAGGATTTTGGCTTAAAATCAACAGCATCTTGTGTGTTTCAGGCCTCAGAGGTAGAGTTGGGCCGACGGGAAAGCTTGGAGAATGTGGAGAGAGAGGTTTCATTGGGAAACGTGGACCTGAAGGTGATCCTGGAAATTTAGGGCCTCCTGGTCCTCCAGGACGTCTCGGACTAAAGGGTGACAAGGGCCAACGAGGCCCTCCGGGAGAAGCAGGAATCTGCAGATGTGGAAGTTTGGTTCCCAAATCCGCTTTCTCTGTAGGCATCACCAGTAGCTACCCCACTGAGCATGCACCTATCAAATTCAACAAAGTCCTGTTTAATGAGGGCGGCCACTACAACCCAGAGATGGGGAAATTCATCTGTGCTTACCCAGGAATATACTACTTTTCTTATGACATCACTCTGGCCAACAAGCACCTGGCCATTGGTTTGGTTCAGAACGGACAGTACCGGATAAAGACTTTTGATGCCAACACGGGGAACCATGACGTGGCGTCTGGCTCAACAGTGATGTTTCTCAACCCAGAGGATGAGGTGTGGCTGGAGATCTTCTACAAGGACCAGAACGGCCTGTTTGCTGACCCTGGCTGGGCTGACAGTCTGTTCTCTGGGTTTTTACTTTATGCAGATACAAACTATATGGATACATTGGCGGAAGATTACAACTAGCAGATATGGTAACAATGATTAATGGTGCTATCTTGGATCGGGTCGTGCTGTTCTCACGCCATGAATATCACATTTTTAGACACTGTTTCCATTTTTAAAAAGCATTGTATACAGCATAGTAAAAAAAAAGTATAAAATATGTCTCAAAAATACAGGGGTTGGAGAATGAAACTGAAACACCTGGTTTTAGACCACAATAATGTATTAGTATGGTGTAGAGCCTCCTTTTGCGGCCAATACAGAATCAATTTGTCTTCGGAATGATCGATACAAGTCATTCAAGCCATTCCTCTTGCAGAACAGTGGCCAGGTCACTATGTGATGCTGGTGGAGGAAAACATTTCCTGACTCCAGACATCCCAAGTCTCCCGGAAGTCCCGGGAGTCTCCCGCATATTGATAGCGGCTCCCTGATGCCCGCAAATTAGTTAGAATCTCCCGGAATCTAGAGCGAGCGAGCAAGAGCGCGCAAACTTAAGAAGAGACTGTGTTTCAAATCGTGTAGCGCGCGCACGGCAGACAGAGAGCATCCTGATTGGCCTGTTTCGGCAAATCAACCAATCAATTGTCAGTGTGGGCGGGCTTTTATCTCTTCTCCCGAACCAAATTAATCAGTTATGTCTATCTAGAAACAGGAGCACAATGGCAGAGGGAGAGTGCAATGGAAAATAAATAAAAGCAGTTTACATAAATAGTATAAGCAGCTTATATATATAGTAAAAGTAATCTACATATTTAAACATAATTAACGAATAATTGCACAGGCCTATAGCTTATAGAAATAATATTTTATGGTTTTTTTTTTTTCTGTAAAGTCATGTTCTGTGGTGAAATGTCATATCCTTGTCCGCCTTCCCCCCTTTTTTTTTTTGGGGGGGGGGGGGGGTGGGGGGGGGGGGGGGGGGGGGGGGTTGGCTTCGGGATACCTCCCTGAAATGACTTTTTGCAGGTTGGGATGTCTGTGACTCGCTCTTCCAAAACACCCCAAACTGGCTCAATAATATTCAGATCTGGTGACTGTGCAGGCCATGGGAGATGTTCAACTTCACTTTCATGTTTCACTTTTCAACTTTACTTTTCAGGTGGCGGTGTGGTGATTTACGTAAAAGATCACATCCAAAGTAAACAGCTGAACATCAGTGATTGTAACTTGGAGTGTGTGGGGACTACTATTACTTTATCTCCTCAAATGACTTTCTTTGTATTAGCAATTTATTGACCTCCTAAAGCTACTAATGATTTCTTTATTTCTCTTGGTAACTTACTTAAACAATGTGATGGAAAAGAAGTCATTCTTTTAGGTGACTTTAATTTAAATTGGTTTTAGAAATCATGTAGAAACATGACACAACTATTAAATAAACCAACTCGTATAACAAGATCTTCCCAAACCTTTATAGATCTAATATTGACAAATAAACCCGAGAGAATAATTAAAACTTATAATCTAATTACAGGTATGTCTGATCACAATTTAACCCTAGTAGCTAGAAAATTGATAAAAACAAGGTGTAAAAACGAAAATCCAATGAATAGTAAAATGTGTATCACATGCATTTCAAAGAAAGATTTACAACTGGTTGAAAAAGTGGGCAGACATCCTGGAGAAAAAATCTTGTGTACAGGGCTGTCATGATCTTACAGTATGTTGGCTGTAAATGACATCTTAACCAAATATACAAAAAATAAGCAAAGAAAGCGACATGCAAAATGAAATATGCCATGGCTCAATAAAATTATTTGGGATATGATGAAAAACGAGATGTGGCGCTAAAAACATTTCTGAAATCAGGACTAACAACGGATCGATTTTCCTTTACAAGTCAAAGAAATAAAGTTACAGCTGAGCTTAGAAAGGACAAAGCCAGTTTTTTCCTTGAAATCATTAGAAATGCACAAGGTAATAGTAGAATAATATGCAAAAACTATTATTAAATTGATTGGAAAAGAAAAGTCAAAATGTGAGAATATTTGTCTAAATATAAATGGAAAAATTATTGATGACTCTTTTGCAATAGCAACAAATTTTAATGAATATTTTTTAAACATTGTCCAAAATCTAGCTCAGAATTTTCAAATTGCTCATCCCCCTCTCATAATCAATGGCAAATCTGATTTTAATCTTAGTTCAATAACTAAAACTAAAGTTGAAAAAATAATTACGGTGCTAAATAGCAGCAAAGCAAAATATATTTATGGACTTGATACTTCTTTTCTGAAACAATATAAGGACATCTTCTCTGATCCGTTGACAACAATGATCAGTCAATCGATTAATGAGGGTATTTTTCCAGCAGCCCTAAAATCTGCGATTGTTACCCCTATATTTAAGTCTGGGAACAAACAAGACATGAACAATTATCGTCCAATAAGCATCCTCCCAGCTGTCAAAAGTACTCGAAAAGACGGTGGCGGATCAACTTACTACCCACTTTGAATCACAAGCTCTCTTATATCCAATGCAATTTGACTTTCAGACGTAAATACTCTATAGACTTTGCATCTTGCTACCTCCTGGAAACTATCAGGGCATATGTGGATCATGGAAGGGTGGTGGGAGCAGTCTTCCTTGATCTGCGTAAAGCTTTTGATACTGTTTATCATCAGATACTCTATAGTAAATTAAATCAATATAGTCTCTCTGAGCACACCCAAAACTGGATAAGATCTTACTTGAGCGATCGACATCAGTGTGTACAAGTAAATAACATCCAATCTACGTTTGTGTTTGGACGTTGACGTAATCATGTATGCTGATGATACGGTGATCTTCACTTTTGGGGAAAACGAGATGGAGGTTGCTGACAAATTATCAAAATTGATGCAAAAAGTTGTAGAATGGTTGCAGATGTCTTGTCTGACCTTAAATGTTGATAAAACGGTCTCAGTGTTTTCTTCAAATAAACATAAGTTACAACTAACTAAAAAAATTAAAGTAAATGGGCAAAAAATAAAAAATGTAAAGGAAACAAAATATTTAGGTCTAATACTTAATTCGAATTTGGGTTTTAAAAGTCACATAAAAAAACTTGGTAATAAATTGAAATTTAATTTTATGAATTATAAACATATTAGAAATTAATTAACTACGGAAGCCTCAAATATATATTTCAATACTATGATTGTTCCGCATCTTCTGTATTGCATGTCTAGTTGGTCTCAGGCATGTAAAACATCATTAAAATTACTTGAATCATTAAAAGGGCAGTACAAATTCATGATAAAAAGCCTCGTCAGTACCATCACTGTAAAGTACTAAGTAAATATAACATTTTGAGTTTTGAAAACCTCATTAAATACAATCAAATTTCTGTTCTATTTAAAATCATCCATAATATCACTGCTCCCCCTTTGAGAAAATTTGTCACACTAAATTCAGAGAGACTTTATAGAGCCACACGGTCAACAGTCAGAGGGGAGTGCAGTGTTCCAAGATGTAGAACCACTTATGGTCAACATTCGTTCTCTTATAAAGCAGCGAGCCTTCGGAACACTCTTCCAAACGAAATTATTTCATGTAGTACATTTACACGCCTGACCAAACAGTGGCTATTAATAAAGCAAACCTGTAAGCACTGAATGACTGTGATATGAACGATGTAGAATGTGAGTGAGTGAGTGTTAGATTCATGAAGTGGAGAGTGTTTTTATGATGTGAGTGAAGTAATGTTTCCTTGTATAATACTGTACATATTTTATGAACTTTTGTAAATGTAATGTATCTGTTTAGGGACTGCAGGTGGAAATTAGCGTTTTTTGCTATAACCTGGCACATGACATCTCTTCTTTCTTAGACTAATGTTTTGTCCCTGGTTAAATACAAATAAACTCATGCAAAAAAAAAAAATGTTCATCAAACCACTCTGTCATCAGTCTTGCTGTGTGTATTGGTGCATTATCATCCTGATACATGGCACCACCTTCAGGGTACAATGCTTGAACCACTGGGTGCATATGGTCCTCCAGAATGGTTCAGCATTCCTTGGCAGTGCCGCACCCATCTAGCACAAGTTTTGGGCCTAGGAAATGCCTTGATATTGCAGCTCAAACCATCACTGATCCACCCTCATGCTTCACTCTGGGCATGCAACAGTCCGGGTGGTAAGCTTCTTTGGGGGTTCTCCATACCGTAACTCTCCCAGATGTGGGAAAGACAGTGAAGGTGGACTCATCAGAGAACAATACATGTTTTACATTGTCCACAACCCAAGATATCCACTGCTGGCACCATTGAAACCGATGTTTGGCATTGGCACAAGTGACCAAAGGTTTGGCTACAGAAGCCCGACCATGTATATTGACCCTTTGGAGCTCCCGATGAATAGTTTTGGTGGAAACAGGAGAGCTGAGGTGCACATTTAATTCTGAAGTTAGTTGACCAGCTGGGGTTTCATGTTTTTTGGATACAATCAAGGTTAGCACCTGGACATCCCTTTCAGACAGCTTCCTCTTGCATCAACAGTTACTCCTGTTGGATGTGGTTCATCCTTCATGGTGGTATACTGACATCACCCTGGATACCGTGGCTCTTGATACACCACAAAGACTTGCTGTCCTAGTCACAGATACGCCAGCGAGGCACGCACCAATAACTTGTCCACTTTTGAACTCTGATATGTCTTTCATTATGTTGTGTACATTGCAATATTTTATGTACAACTGTGTTATTGCTCTGCTAATTCAACCTTCACACTCTGCTCTTATTGGTGGAACATGCAATTATTGAATATTGGCAATGAAACCTCCAACACTATTTTGCCCAGTGTTTCAGTTTCATTGTCCAACCCCTGTGTGTCTCTGCTATTTTTGAACAGAAGAACGTGTCCAGTGTGAACGGCCTCTAACTTGCAAAAAATCACCGTTTATATAGTTGATGCAGAATACTGAAAATGAAAATTTTGTTACCTATCATAAAAAATAAAAGTGAGATCCTTTTTGACACTGTTGTATATACAATCCTATTGTTACGTAAGTGTTGTGGACAGGAAGACAGGGAATCCGAAGTAGTGATCAACACACAGTCTTTAATCCAAAATGCACTGGCAAACAGAACAGACAAGAGTATACAACACCATAAACGAGAGCGGACCCTGAACATAGGAAAAGGAAGAACTTAAGTATGCTGACAAACAAGGTAAATTAACTAATCGAAACCATGAAACAAATGAAAACAGAGGAAACAGCTCAACCATCTGGACTGTTCTGAGACCTTGAGCTGAACTAAAGCGCTGTGGCTTTGAGGGTGTTAGAGTAACAGAATATTTATTTTGAATATGCTGGACATTATAAAAAAAAAAAAAAAAAAAAAAAAAAATTTATATATATATATATATATATATATATATATATATATATATATATATATATATATATATATATATATATATATATATATATTAAAATCTGTTTATAATAAGAAGAAAAAGGGGACGTTTGTTTCAAGGTTAATTTCAAAAGTTTATGTTATATTTATGACCAATGTGTCCCTGTAATTCATAAGTGAATGTTAGTGTGTAAATCCACTCCATGTGTCACCAAAGGGATGAGAAATAGTGGGAAAATTTGTTATTGCCAGACAGATGATTCTGTCATAGGATGGAAAAGTAAAAAATGTTTTACACTTAAGATCAGTGCCTTCACATGAGCAATGCAACAACAGTACAGTGTTTTGCATTTGGGAAAAATATATGGAAGCCAAAGCTCAGAATCCCGAAAACACCCTCTTTGAATTCTGAGTACAGCCATCTGAACAAGATCAAATAACTTCCAGTGCAGAATGTGGAAATATAATCTACACATTGGTTGCTTTTGCATTCTTTAGAAAAAGATGAAAAATGAAAAACAACCCAACAGCTTTACTGCAGAACACATAGGACTATGTTTTCTGGAGCACAGAGGAAGATGTTACAGTGAATGAGGTCAGATTTGTTCTTCCACTAAACTGAATGCCTGCTCACATGCTGCAGTAGAAATCCTTGTTCTCCAGTGAAGGTTTTAGTCATCTTATAATCTGAAAATCTACTGTCCAATAAATAGTTGAAATCAAAACAGTAAGGTTTGTTATTGAAACTGGTCTGAAGTAAAATATCTATTTGGATGTATTTTAGAAATGATAGAATCTTTAATAATATCTTGTGCCGTGTTTAAGATAGCATCACTCAGACTGTGATTAATAAAAGATTGGTTTTGTCTATAAAAAGTTTTCTATATCACTACATTTTCTATAATAATAGACGGTATTATTAAATATGTATTTATTATTCATTTGTTTTAATAATTATTTATTTTTTGTGTTTATAAAAAAAGAGTTATTGCATCAATGACTAAGACAATACTGCAGTGAACAGTTTGGTTTTAGTGTAACAGGATAGTCTGAAAACACACTTCCCGACTGTACAAAATGATTTTAAAAATGTATATACATTTTTGTTTTTATATTAAATATATATATTTTTTGTGAAGTAGTATTATAAGCATCGTTGTCATGTAAGATCAAATAAACAACATAACAAGAAAAAAAAAAAAAAAACACTTTTACGCAGTAAGTGTCTGGAGTACAACACTCTCATCCTCACAATCTCTCTAGATCTTCCTCCTCATCCCGTGATAAGGCCAGGATCCAGCCAATCAGAGACCACCATGAGACAGCGCATGACTGAGAAGCTGAGAGCAGCAAAGGTAGAGGTCATCTGGGGCCAGTGACAGGGAAACAGAACATGTAATTGACAGTATATTTCAGAATACTTAATATTTCATTATTCATCATTGTGTCGTCCCTTCAGTCTAAAGCTGCTAGTCTTCTAGAGCAAGAAAGCCTCATCAAGCCTGCCAGCCGTCTACAGAGTCTACGAGACAGAGACACTCTCACTAGATTCGACAGAGATGTAAGCACCTCTTAGAAATAGACTAATGATAGTGGATGAATTGCAAAGAAAAATGTTAATGTTATGTAAACCCAAATAGTTCTGATATGGTCATATTTAAAGCAGGGCTCAGTCTTTAATTCATGATCTCATATACAGTTGTTTTCATGTGACCATAAACTAAATATTGTAATATGCACTACACTTCAAAGGTTTGGGGTTTTTAATGGAAATGTTTTATTTTATTCAGCAAGGATGCATTAAATTGATCAAAATGACAACTGTAAAGACATTTATAATGTTACAAAATTGGTTTTAGTTGAAATATAGCTTGCTACACTGCTTGAAGTTTTATATCAACTACCATTAATGTAATTCAATCACTGTTTAGGATGAAGACAAGGAGGAGGATTTGTTCATCATTGACCAATCAGCACAGGACTTCCTGGAAGTGAGGAGGGCAGAATATATAAGCTACAGCAGACGACTGCAGAGGGAGCGAGAGACGCTGTTTGTTCCCAGCATGAGGCCAGGTCCAGAAACAGCAGCACTCTTCAGATGATCACTGTTCCATGCATCACACAGTTCCCGTCACCTGGAGGAGGAACGGCTGTATGTGGGGGAGAGACCACCTGTCTGCCTGACCAATCAGAACATTTTGGAAAACCGAATCCTGAAGCAGGCTGAGGTAATTAAGGAATTGTGTAAAAAAATTCATAATTGGGCAAGAGCATAAAACCTCATTTTATACAAAATATACTGTAAAAAACTAATTTGTTTACAAATGCTGATGTCTGTAATGTGAGTGTTTGTGATCTCTGCAGGGAAGGAAGTGGTTTGGAGATGATGGGCGTATTATTGCTCTGCCTGAGCTAATCAAAGAGTCCTCGTCCAGACCGCCTCTCTTCATCCTGGAGGATGAGCTGGACCCAGCGCTGCAGACTGCCTACAGAAAGGTCAGAGATCTAATTATCCATAACCATAATTAGACTATATTTTTTGTATTTTTGTGCTGTTTTTTTCTAACCTTATTAAATGTATGTATCATCATTTTCTGTCCAATTGCTACATTTAAGCAACAAATCCATTTCGAATAACACAACACAAACTGTTCAGAATAATCACACATACTGTTTAATGCAGCTCAGAGGTGGCATGAATGCAATAACAGTTTCATTAGTAATGCTATGAAATGGATGTTTTCTACAAAAAAGGTCCGTATTCAAATATAAAATGATAACATAGTAAAATGATACTTAAAATATGAAACTAACTCCTAAATCATAAAGTCATTCTTCTTCATGAAAGGATCATTGAATCATCTGCTCAGCCGATTAGTTGAAAATGTGGATTTATTCAGTAACACAACACTGCTGTGCTACACTGAGATGTGCAACGGTTCTGCTTTAGGTCTGTTTAGAACGCAGTAACTCACAATATTAACTTTTTTATTGAACTGTTGTATAAAATCAATATCACATTTGCAGTTGTACTGATATTGGGGAAAAACAGCACTCTTGCTCATGTGATGTTGCTGAACTATATAATAAGATATACATATAAAACAAAAACACATACAGGGCTTTTTCTGCCCCCAATATCATTAAAACAATATTTATGATAGTATCATATACCCTACATATCTCACACTCCTAGCTGATAGTGTAGATTTGGCCATTATCCCTGTTCCCAGGCTACTACAATGAGTACTTTCAATGAAAACAGACTAGTTTTTTGCCAGATTAGGTTTTGCATGATTTATGTAATTCAAATGAAACATGACTCATATTAAATGCACTGGTTTTGGAAGAGAGTTTTCTATGAACCAAAGGCACTGGACCTCTAACACTAGGCTGGAGATGAAGAATCATTTGTGTTTTCATTCCCACATAAAAATTATTAAAAGTCAACACAAAACCCATTTTCATTTGTTGACGTAAATTCCAGGGAACCAGAGTCATGGGAAACCTGGAAATACCTCATAGGTCTGGAACACACCATAACATCTCATAGCACATAATTCCTTTTCTAATTCTGCTCAGCTCTAAAATTCACGTTTCCATGTGTTAGAAATCGCTCTTTTTCTCAATGATTATATTTATTTTTAATCTTTGTCATTGTCTGAGACACATCAGGCCATCCACTCTTGGCTCTTTATGCTGTTGAATGCTAAAATGCAATCCTGTAATGTTTACTAGCGCTTTTTGGTGCTAATATGCTCCATGCAGCCTGTTTCCAGGCAATATGAACTGCCAATAATATTTGTGGAGATGAGAGGTGTGAGAAGGGAGATGGGATCCAGATGTGTGATGATGTCACGGGTTCTGCTGTGAGACAAGGCAGCGAGGTCACATGTGCCTGTCACGCCTTACACAACTCAGAACCGGAGATATGTAACAGACGTTCTCATGTGCACGAACACACACAGAACGGAATGATAACACACTCATTCAGCCATGTGTGCTTTATAAATCTTAGAGGTGCTTGTGTGTTATGAGACCTGCATGCAAATAAAAGTGAGCCAGAAGAAGAGCACTCTGTTAAGTGTTCACAGACATGTGGAACTAAGTGACATGAAGTGTTTTGGTAATGCAAGCCATCAGAACATGAAAGAGTGAAAATGAGAAACATGAAGCAGACACTAGGAGCACATGGCTGATGGACAATGAGAAGACAGAAGTATACCGAGTCCTCATGCACAGTACACTGCACAAGACAGACAAAAGAGGAGTAGTGTTGAATGTACACGTTTTGAATAAATGCTATTATTTTTAACTTTTTTTATTCATCAAATAATCCAGAAAAAAAAAAAATCACAGGTTCCAAAATATTAGGCAGCACAATTGTTTCCATCATTGTTAATAAATATATAATAAATGATTTGTGAAGGATCATGTGACACTGAAGACTGGAGTAATGATGCTGAAAATTCAGCTTCGATCACAGAAATAAATTACATTTTAAAGTATGTTAAAATAGAAAACGTCTCAGGTTACGAATGTAACCATGGTTCCCTGAGTAGGGAACGAGACACTGCGTCCTCTAGGGGTCGCTATGGGGAACACCTCGTCGTGACCCGTGTCTGAAGCATACAAATGAAAAAAACACCAACGAGTTGGCCGGCGACAGCCTCTGACGTCACTACCGGTGCGACTATAAAATAGGCATCGGGAAAACACGTCATTCACTTCTTCGTCTGAAGCTTGCGTCCGAAGCATGGCAGGGAGCTAGAGGACGCAGTGTCCCGTTCCCTACTCAGGGAACCATGCTTACATTCGTAACCTGAGACGTTCCCTTTCAAGGGCACTTCGAACTGCGTCCTTTAGGGGTCGCTATGGGGAACAGTATACCCACGCCGCCATGCTGAGGGGAGTGCAGGCCAGAATCATGGTGAACACTAAGTACCAACTCTACCATTTCAATGGGAGTTGCCCCCGGGACGTTTAGACGGCTGTCTGTGACAATACCCCTTACGGCCAAAGGCCTAAGCTACATACCCAACTTAATTGTTAGGGCCTCGGCCCGGTGGTAGAGCTAAAGGCTTGGAATCAGGAAAGATTCCTTTAAAGGGATACAGCTAGGAACCTAGCATTTTATACTAAGTCTAGCCTGTCACACAGGGGCTACAGCTTGCTTCCGCAAAAGCTTGCTGAAGGAGCTGTCTCAACAGATCTCCAGTAGCAACACCCTGTTTAGATAGGTATCCGAGGATACATGGGTGGAGTGGCGCCCAAGATGAACGGGGCTTTTACCAGCTCGAGAAAGGGCACGAAGCAACCGCGCGAAGCCCTCACCATATAGGATTTTATAAAGAACGCAGAGTACTAGCGTGCGAACTTACCACAGTGTGGATTTCAGAAAGTGTGCAAAGACTTCACGTGCACACTTACCATATCATGGATTTTCAAATACTGTTCTAAGGAAGGGCTCTCGTGGCACTCTGATAGAGCAGCTCATAGATGGAATGGTGCATCTCAAAAAGTATGTTTGAGAGTCATCAACTCGATCCGTGGAAATAATGCTGGAGCGCTCTGGGAAAAACAGTGAACTCAGTCTCATATGAGAGGAGAACTCCTGAATACAGAGAAGCACGCTCATAGGCGACCCTTCTTGGAAAAGGGGAGCGCTGCTAAACTACCACGAGAATTGCCCGAATAGCCCCTCATGTTGAGGGAAGCGATGCTTGAAGTGTATAAACAAATACACTGGCTGAATGGAGCCCAAGGAACCAAGGTCTAATCATCTGAAGAAAGGGAACGAGGCGGAGCGCGTAACCCTTACCATACAGGATTTCAGAAAGTGCGCAGAGTCTTGCGTGCACACTTACCAATACGTGGATTTTTAGAAAGTGCGCAAAGTGTTCACGTGCACACTGACCACCATGTGGCTTTCAGAAAGTACACAGAGCTTAGCGTGTGTACCTAAAGGTTCCTAAGCATCGCAGAGGCGCTGAACCGCACGGGAGAGGCAAGCTCAAATTTTATAAACCTATAGCGAGGGGAGCATCACCTGAGGCAGCATATACAAGAAGACTTCTGTAACTGCCACCTTCACTTCCCGCTGGATGCGACAGCACCTAAGCGGCCAGGAGACCCCTCAGGGTGACCTGGCCGGACATCCATGAAATTCCCTGCAGTGCTGTGCCAGGCCTGATGATCAAGGAGGCTCCCGCAGAAACCTGTGATCTCAGCCGCCTAATACCGGAACATGAAGCCGGATGGCTGGTGCTGACGAGTGTTTAGTAAACACTGTAACTGAGCACTGCAAAGGAAACTCACAGAGTTTATTAGTAGACACATAACCACCAGCAATTTACACATAAGTATATACAGAAAGGGTTATTTTTATACTCCCACCCTCCTGCGCTGGAGCCCCGCTCAAGGGGCGCCTCCTTTTAGTCCGGACCATCAGTAAGGTGGTTGCTATGAACATAGAACCAGCCAAAAACATTATAGGTCCAGCATAGGAGACTGTTATGCGTTAGAGGTTTCCACCTAACCTCGATCAGGTGGAGAGCTGGTGGTTACAGGGGAATTAGGAAGGGGAGGACAAAAGCAGAAGTTAAAAATCCCTAAAGGGAACGAGTAGATACCTCAGTATCACTCTGACTCAGACGAGAACGCTGCCTCGTCTGGATCACATCCCTTAGGTTCTGCTTACCCCCTTGTGACCCACAATTCCTCTTAACCCTGCCCGCAGGTGGGGGAGGAGCGTGAGTCGCGACACTAGCCTTCTGTGCCCGTCTTTGATCCTCAGATCGAGACAGGCCAGGACCCCTATGTTGTTCGGGCTCAGACCTGGACCTTCGTGGAATGAAGGATCTGAAAGCAGCGGAGTGCGCCTTCGTCTCCCCGAACTTCTCGATCACCATCTCAATGGAAATACCGAAAAGTTCAGAAGGCGAAACCTGAGCATCGAGAAGAAAGCCTTTTCTTTCTTCCCGATGTCTGCCAGGTTCATCCACAGAAGTCTCTCCGCTACCACCATGGCCGACATAGTCCTGCGCTTGGCAGAGGCGGCCTGCTTGGTAGCCCGGAGAGAGGCCTGTGGTGCGGCGCAGCTCAGCTACCTGATCAGGAAAAAGGCCTTCGCCTCTATCCAGGTCTCTCAGCAGATCAGTCTGATATGCTTGAAGCATTTATTTTGCAATAAAGCCACAGCCTGACCTGCTGCTGCGTATGCCTTGCCATTTAAGCAAGATGCATTGCTTGAAGGGGCTTAGATGGCAAGGAGGGAGATTAAGAGAGGATGTCTCCCCCGCAGAATGAAAGCTCTTTCTGCAGGGGGCATCCTCTCATAGCCATTTTTCGTGCATCGCCTCGATGTCGGCAAAACTCTTATGCTGAAACCGATGGATGCGAGAAGAAAACGGCCTCTTTCATTTCCTTTCGATCTCTGTATAGAGACCAGGCAGAAATGGAAGGCTCACCTGAGCTGGAGGGCTATGGTCGGAAAGATAACGCTCATCGAGGCGCGATCCATAAACTCCAACAGCTCTACATCCTCAGGGCAGGAGAATTGAGAAGGCTCAGCCTCAGCTTCTTCACCATCCTCAAATATCTCCTGCTTTTCCAGGGTAAAAACCCAGCAGAGCACTAACCTCAGTATCAGAAAGTGTTAAAGATATAACATCATCCTCCCGAGGCTCTCTCTCGTCCGCCGCCATTTTGAGCGCGAAAGGGAAAATCCCTCTTTTAACCATTCAGACAGATCCACCTGAAATTCTCACGAGCTCATTCTCCTCCGTGCCTCAGCAGCGGCGGGTCCTGAACCGCGGGAAGCAGATGGCTGCCTTTTTTTTTTTTTTTTTTTTTTTCGGAAAGAGAGACGAACGAGAGCGGAGCTTTTTTCTTGAAAAAATGCTCGCAATGCACGCAGATTGCCTCCTCAAAGACATCGCGTGCGTGCTCTTTACCCAAACAAATCACGTAAAGATCGTGTGTGTCATCAGGTGTCAAATAACGCCGACACGGATGCATACATTGTCTAAACGCTTGCTAGTAGTCGCCATGATAGACAGAGAAAGAGAGCTCTTACCGGTTTCTTTCAGATGCACGCTTCAAACAAAACAGTCAGTGAAGACGAAGAAGAGAATGACGTGTTTTCCCGATGCCTGTTTTATAGTCGCACCGGTAGTGACGTCAGAGGCTGTCGCCGGCCAACTCGTTGGTGTTTTTTTCATTTGTATGCTTCAGAC
The DNA here is from genome assembly GCF_018340385.1 of Cyprinus carpio. Lineage (NCBI taxonomy): Eukaryota > Metazoa > Chordata > Actinopteri > Cypriniformes > Cyprinidae > Cyprinus > Cyprinus carpio. The sequence continues at coordinate 1,930,713 of NC_056594.1, read as the reverse complement.
ACGGGTCACGACGAGGTGTTCCCCATAGCGACCCCTAGAGGACGCAGTTCGAAGTTCCCTTGAAAGGGAACCATTATTTCAAATTGTAATAATATTTCACAATATTACTGTTTTTTTTTTCTCTCTGTATGTTTGATCACATACATACAGCCTTGATTAGCAGAAGTGACTTCTTTGAAAATCATAAAAAATATTACTGATCCTAAACTTTACAATGGAGTAGGTGTTAAAATGTGTTCAAACATGTCCCACTTTTATATATATATATATATATACTATATATATTAGTGCTGTCAAACAATTAATCACGATTAAACGCATCCAAAATAAAAGTTTTTGTTTATATAATATATGTGTGTGTGTGTTGTGTATATTTATTAAGTATATATATAAATACAAACACACATACATTATATTTTGAAAATATTTACATATATTTACTATTTACATGTATAAATTTATATTCATATAATTTATATTATAAATATATTTAATCTATAAACATAACATTTTTCTTAAATATATACATGAATGTGTATTTCTATATACATAATAAATATACACAGTACACACATATATATTATGTAAACAAAAACTTTTATTTTGGATGCGATTAATCATTTGACAGCACTAATATATACATATTTCAATTTAGGTTTTATTTATAATTACTATTAATAACCATTTGATGTAGCGTCAAGTGTAATTACCGTCTCCTCTGGCTATACGGTTCAAATATAATGGCAGGCAGATATGTTGCTACATTAATTGAACTGTAAGACGGAGTTGTGGGAGTCTTGGAGGTCCATCCAGCAGTGAACAGGTCATTAGTTGCATGGCACAGGTTGCACATTGTAAATGTCAGATAGCAGCTTCATGCTCGGCTGGAGCTGGATCTTGCAGACTCTAGTAACTTCAGGTTAACTATCCTGGGGAAAGGAAGTAATGTGAAAAAGCGTAGATGCCATCCAGTTATTTTAACACAGGAGTTGTGTGATAAATAACAATTTAAACAGTGGGACGCACTCATTTCCTTAAAGTAAAGCTTACTTTATTCACTAAAAAAAAGTTTGTGAAAATTTGTTTGCGTATTGAATTAATGAAATGGTGTTTGCTCTGTCCCAGGCTCTGAAGTCGAAGCATGTGAGCCTCTACACAGCTGGAATGGGCGACCCCCAGGCAGACTACCTGCTGGATGTAGATGTATCCGGCCTCATCTTCTCCCATCATCCTCTCTTCAGCCGTGAACATGTGCTGGCAGCCCGTCTCGCCCAGATGTACGATCAGCACCTGACCAGACAGCACAAGAACCTCACACGACTCCTCACTGATAAGGTAACCTGAAGAAGTGCCAACAAAACCAAGCTTCCTGTTCTCAACCTACCGTTCTTCAAACTCACTCTGAATGTGTGTGTGTGTAGCTGAACAGCTTGAGGAAATAATTCATAATATGCTGGAGCTTCACAGAGGAGAGGCTCTGAGTCAGGTGTCCCAGCAGAGGATAGCTGAGTAGAAACAGGAAGTGAGGTAAGAAATTTCTAATCACCTCTGCCTGTTATATTTATTATCGTTGTTTCATTTAAACTGATTCCTGGTATCTTCCTGTATCGTCAGACATGACCGTCAGTTGCGTGATGTGGAGCAGGAGAAGGACAGAGCTCTCCTCAAAAGCATCATCAGAGTGTGTAAGGAGCTCAAAGCTCTGAGAGACTTCCAGAGATTCACCAACTCGCCCTTCAAACTCTTCATCAGGAGGTACGGCTTCTTTCGTATGTGTCTGAATCTGTGTTTGTGCTGCATTTCATGACACGAGTGGCTTCTGCAGGGAGAAGGAGGACTGGAGGAGGAGGCAGAGCAAGACTATCAGAGGAAGATGAGTGAATACAGAAGACAACATGAGGAATGGAAATCCTGGAAGAGAAAACAGGTATTACCACAGGGCTCTACAGTACACTCGCAAATCTTCTCATTATAACAAGCAAAGTATAGACACGATGTGTATAAGATATTCGTTTGCTTCACTGATCATAATGGAGATCACAATGAACTGAGGTGAGTGACAGCTGTTTAATTATTATAAGTGGAGTTTGCAAATGGTCTATTGAGTTTATACAACAGTTAAGTAAACAAGAAGTTTATACTAATTGACTTACATTTTATGAACACTGTTGCCTGATTTTTGTCAACGAAAATTGTTTCAAACAAAGTCACAGCTGAGCTGCTGCACATCTTCAAGCAACGCAGTGGTGTTTCGTTTATGAATGAATCTGCATTTTTGAATGAATCTAGTGAGTCAATGATTCATTCAGCCATTCATAGAGACTGTCACTTGCTTCGTTTCTGAATGAATTAGCTGTTCGAAGGAATCAACTGAATGAATGATTCAGTGATAAAATGAGTGACTTGCCGTTACCCACTGGCAGTTTTAGTTTCATTTTCAAAGGATCATTTCAGTTATTTAAATAATTTAATATTTCTTAAAATATTTTCTTATAACATTAATCTCATAATGTTATTATGAATTTAAATGCATTCATACAACCTCTCATCTCTGATGAATTTTTATACTGATTTCAATAATATATTTTGTCATTGTCTGATTGTGTTTTATTATTTAAATTGTACTTATTTTTTAATTAAAAATGTTTATTAATGTAAATTTATGAATTTGGCATAAAAGATGACATAAGATTAAGAAATGTAAGCGTAGAGCCTTATTACACATGGGATGCAGTTGTTTGCCCTCTCATCGGTAGTTTCTCACATGTGCATAAAGCGCAAAAAAAAATGCATCACCAGCCGTATGTCCCCTCAAGTCATTAATTTAAAATAAATGATTTTGTCTCTTTGTTGCTTCAAATCATGGTCAGTATTAATACTCACTTATGTCTTAAAAAACTACCGTTTATGCATTCGTAATCCTCTTTGAAATCAGATTGAGATGATAACAATATGTTTCTGATTTCTTCAGAAAGCTTTGAAGAAAAAGCAGAAAAAGAAAAGACAGCAGGAGAAGGAAGAGGAGGATGAGGAAAGTGAGGAAGAGCTGGGTGAGGAGCCAGAGAAGCCAGAACCTCCAGAGAAACCAGACATAGGTGACCTGGAAGAGCAAGTGCGGGAAAAGGCTTCCAGGATCCAGAACTCACTGTCTCCGGGCCTGTCTCACACACACACACACACACACACACACACACACACACACACACACACACACACACACACACACACACACACACACAGATACACTTACCTCAGACCTTCAGGTAGTGACTGTTTCTAAAAAGTTAAATACTTAACTGTGTTTGCTAATGTAAGCAACACTATTATTATTAACTAGCATTCAGTGAATCAGTGTTTGAGAAGAAAAGAAGTTCAAGAAGTTATTTCCTCTCATGCTAGGTGGCCATTGGCTGTAATCTTTTGCGGTGTGTTTAAGTGCAACTCTTTGGACATTATGCAGACAACATGAGCCGACCCCACAGTCAACTTTAATCACTGCTAGTTCTTTGATGTAAGTTTGGTGGGCCTTTAGAAACTTGGACTCTGGAAAACACATAACAACTCTCTGGAAACACCCTGACTTTTGCCCAGATAAACACTCAAATTTTCTCCAGAAAATGTAAAAATTGTGGTTTTGTTTGTCTTTTCTAGTGCAGTTTGCTCGTAGAGAGGATGTGGCAAACGTGCCCTCTTCATTAAGGTCCTGTACAACGATAAAGAAGTTTCCAGAACAGACAGTCGAACCCTCAACATGGATTTCAGAGTTCACTTTGGTCAGATCTTCAACCTCAAGGTAGTGAACCTGCCAGAAAGCATCAAACTACAGGTACAGGGTTATGTGTGCTTATGCACAGTTACATTGCCGTTTGTCTGTATGTGTCTTTGAGCTTCTGGTTGTTATCTCGCAGGTGTTTGAGAGTGTCGGCTCGTCCTCCTCCCAGCTGACTGAGGTGTGTGTGCCGGTTCCAGAATCTTCCGTCCTCACCGGCAGTACACAGTTTGAGGAGATGGAGTTTAGCAGCAGCCAGAGAGTCACGTTCAACCATGAGGGGGTTGGCAGTGGTAAACTCCTCTATAAACCTTCCTAAATAGCTATTGCACCACAGTCATGAGTAATGAAGTGGAATGATGCAGCCTTCGGTTTGTTTCATATCTTGTTTGTGGTAGGTGTTCTGTTCTCTTTCGAGGCCGACGGCACTAACACGCAGACCCTGTTGACGTCAGGGAAGCTCTCCTGCTGCGTGTCATGGGCTGTAGGGGAAGATGACGTCCCCCTCGCTCCCCCATCCAGTCAGCCTGGAGGGGGTATGTACAGGTCAGAGAGCCAAACTGAGATCCAGCCCTTCATTAGTGCATTATTTAGAGTTGTGCTGGATAAGATGCGCTGTTTTCTCTCTTTTCAGTGGTCTCAGGCAGATGGACCCTATAGCATATATTGGAGCATCTCGGCTGAACGACATGAAGAAATTGGAGAAGGGGGTGGCTGAGTCTCGCCTTGACCCCAATGACCCCAACAATGCTTCCATCATACAACTACTCTCGGTACTTTTCCCAGAATTCTCTATACAGGTCTTCACCAGACAAATGACATTAAGTAAGGGATAATGTACCTCCACCATAATTGTTTTCCATTGTTTCATTTTAAGTCTCTAGCATATCTAGAAAGCCATCTGAGCGTGAGGATTCTCTCCAACGTATAGTTTAAAAACTGACTTCAACACCAATAAGAGTTCTAGTATTCAAGAGCGCTGTCTTTTGTCTTGGTGTGTCTCTCTTTGTTTCTGTAGGTGGTGAGTGGTGGACACCTGGCAGTGCCTGAATATTTCCGCCTGGAGCAGCTTCAAGAGTAGTTTAATTTCCTGACCGATGAGGAACTGCAGCGTTCCCGTCGCTTCCATCTCCTCGTAAAGGAGTTCCGTCACTTTAAATGCGTCCCGTCCGTGGAGCAGGAGATTTCCAAAAAAGTGTTCCAGGTGAGATCACTTAACCTCTGTGAAAACTTCCTGTGTCAATCAGTGTTATAACAGTCTTACTGAACTTCTGGGAAACAATGATCAGAGCAAGTGGTGGGTGTCCTAAGATTGTTCAGACTGGATGAATCGCCAGTGACTTCAAAATAAAAAAAAACAAATAAGACTGTCCAGGCTGGAGTCAAAAATTGTACCGCAAGACAAAAAAAAAAAAAAAGTACATTTTTATTATTTACTGTAACACCATCTAGTGTCAAGCAGATGTCTGTGAAAGACATTTTCACAGCACAAAGCCAGTTTTCCAGCAGATGCAGTGCAGTGGATCTTTTAAGGAAGTATGTACCGGTAATTAGTTCATGAGTTAATTAAATATGGGTTAAAAGAAACACTGTCTTTGTGTCATAATCTTGTTTCAGGATTATGAGAAGAGACTAAAGGAGGGCGAGACACCAAAGAACATGTTGATGCACATCGAGCCCTTGTGGCCAAATATCTGCAAAGAGTGGGTGATGAGTGAAATGGATTTACTTACACTATCCTTCAAAAGTTTGGAGTCTGTTAGATTTATTAATGTTTTTAAAAAAAATATTTTCTGCTCACCAAGGCTGCATTTATTTGATCAAAAATTACAGTAAAAATAGTAATATTATGACAACAAACAGTTTTCTATAAGAATGTTAAACTGTAATTTATTTCTGTGATGCGCAGCTGTATGTTCAACATCATTTAGCATACTCCAGTCTTCAGTGTCACATGATCTTCAGAAATCATTCTGATGTACTGATTTACAGCTCAAGAAACATGATTCTGATTATTATCAGTGTTGAAAACAGTTGTGTTGTCTAATATTTTTGTACAAACCATGATACCTCATTGGTATCCGGATTTTTAAAAAGACAACATTTATTTGAAATAGAAATATTTGGTGACATAAATGTCTTTACTGTCACTTTTGGTAAATTTAATGCATCCTTGCTGAATAAAAATATACATTTCTTTGAAACAAAAATCTTACCCCAGATATCTTTGTGTGTTTTGTCTTCTTTATATTTTAATTATATATAAGACAGTGGACATTTATGTGAGTTATATATACAGTAGGATAAATGTGGTATGTATGGATTGCAGCAAAGGACCCTTAAAATCAAATTCTGTGTTTGTCTCTCAGGTGCAGGAATCCGTCATTAATCGTTTCCTCATATCGAAGCATCATTTCATCCTGTCCGATTTGGTTTCAGAGGACAAGGTTCCCAGCATCTGTTCTATTTTCATTCTTCCGTATTCCTTAATTTTTCTTGTGTTCCTCCCCTCAGATCATTGTGTTCATGAGGTGCCACTCTCTGTAGAGTTAGTCAGTGTAAAGTGTGTTAGAGGAGTGTAGTCCCACACTGCAGTGTGTGTATGTGTGTGTTAATGTGGAGATCACACACTCAGAGATCATTTGTGAGTTTGATCTGCTGGTGAGTGCTGATACTGTATGTTTAGAGCAACATTACTCATGTATGTATTTATTCACTCTCCCTCATGTTATTCCAAACCCATACAACTTTCTTTCCATTTTGGAACACTAAAGGAGAAGATTAGCTGAATGTTCATGCTGTTCTTTTCCATTCAATGAAATCATATATTGACCAGGGACTGTCAGACCCCAAAAGGAACAAAAATATTCTAAAACATTATAAAATCATTCAAGTTTTGTGAGGAACTGAAAGACTGAAAGATAATATCCTCTGCTTTAGCTTTCACAGCCATAATGGTATCATGCATGATCGTGCTTGCATACAGCAGTTCACTAATAAAAGTTAATATTTGTTGGCTCCACCAACAAAAGTAATTCCAAACAAATTTAGAGCAGTCAGTGGGAATTTATTCCTGAATTAATATTTTCTCAAACAAATAAGTTGTGTGCATGATTCAATGACTCACTCATAAAGATAGTGGCTCTCATTCATCAATAATTATGTAGATTGTTCATATTTACACACACACAGGAACACTTATCATGAAAAAGTTTGCCCCAGGCTAGTAATTTGCATAAAACACACAGCGTTGTGTAAAACACCCATATCCTCTCCATATAAGGGCTTTCCACAACCTTTCCTTTATAGCTGTTTTTCACTTTCAGCACAAAAGTTGATAAATCATGATTTGGGCATGAAAATGGCACACATACATTCATGCATGTGCAGAGTTAGTGAATGAGACCCAGTCACTTATTTCATTCCAGAATGAATTTTTTTTATGAGTTGGTAAATGATGAATGAGTGAATGATTCATTTGACTCACTCATAAGAGTCGCCATCTACTGGTATAATGTCACCTACAGAAAGAGTCACTAATGCATCTCCGTCACTAATGTACTGACTGACTGTCCATCAGGAACATGTTCATCCATCAACCTTTGTTAGCAGATGCGTGTTTGTTTGTGTTCAGGATAGAAATAGAGACTTTAAACAAATGCACTGTATGTGAGGCTGAGAAAGTCCTGTCTCGATGTCTATTGTTCATGGTGAACATTAACTCAAATCCCTCACTAATACCGGAGTGTGTTATGGGATATCTCCACTGACTCTCAGCTGACTCTCTTTCAGGGTGTTAGGCTGGAACCTGTTCAAACTGGCCGAGCCCAAACGGTCCCTGAAGCCTCGCAGGAAGGAGAGGAAGAAGGTGACGGCTCAGAACCTCTCAGATGAAGACATCAAACTCCTGGTCAGCATCGTCAGAGGATACGACATCCCCGTCCGCAGACCTTACACAAGGTACCTGTACACTTCCAGAAAAAGTGACCAATAAGAAGACACTAAGTGATCACTTTCTTTCATGTATTGTTTGTTGTATTTTCAGCAAACCCCCTGTGTCGGCTAAGTCTGGGCGATCATTTACAGAGTCGTTTACAGCTCCTGTGTCGTCCCAAACACCTCAACAGGGCAGTGAGTGGCCATTCAGACAGGTAACAGCTCGACTGCATCACTGCACCATACCTGTACTTTTACCTGTAACAATACTAGACTGTAACTGTATGTATACATGTATGTGCACTGTAGCCTCTGATCAGGCCGTTTGTGGAGGTGTCTATCCAGCGCTCAGTGCTTCAGACGTCTACCGCTGAGGGTCCAAACCCTTGCTGGAACAAGGAGATAGTTCTGCATTTCAGGTCAGACTAAATCCTAGAGTACTGACATGAAAAAGTCAGTATAACATCATAAACTCTACATGTCACCACAGCTCTCTTCCTAAGCTGAGTGAACTGTATCAGGATGAGCGGGAGAGAGGGAACAGTATTCACACCTGTATAGAGCGACACTGGCTCGGCTCCATCAAGATCCCCTTCAGCACCATCTACCTGCAGTCTCGGGCAAGACACTAAACACTAAAACTTCACACAGACACTGTGGCTCATTCATGATTAACCACATGACAGTTTCTACTTTCCATAGTGTTCAAGTATGAATGGAAGTATGCTCTAAAATAATCCTGCTCCCCTCTGATAGGCTGGCTGAATATATGTCTTTTATATTTGATTGGCTGGTTGTGATCTGTGTATTGTTTGTTTAGATTGATGGGACGTTTAAAGTGTCCACTCCTCCAGTGCTGCTGGGAGACAGTAAGGAGCACAGTTTGGGCAGTGAAGGTGGATATGACGGTGAAGGAACCTTCCTCAGCCTCTTCTTCACCACTGAACCCCAGCTGGTTCACAGAGACACCATCAGAGAAAAGGTACAGCAGTCAAATCTGTGAGGATAAGAATCAGATCTGAAGCTGAAGTATTTTATATTTTATCTTCATAAACAAAATAACTTTTAGAAGTAACTATTTGATTCTTTTTGTTCAATATTGTTTTTTCTTTTTTGTCTCTTTTTTTTTTTTTTTGGACTGCTTTTAATAGATGAAGGAAGTAAAGGTAACATATTTGGAGTCTGAATCATGTTTATTTATGGTGAAAGTCTATAGGGCAAAGCATTGTACAAGCATAAACATTAAAATACACACCCTTTTCAAAGTATCATCAAAACGCTTAAACATTATATGCGTTAGCATCATGCCAGTGTGATAAAATTGATTACTAACCCTTACTAAAGCCAGTAACCAAAACCGTCTTCGTCACACGCTTTATACGGCCTCTGACCCCTCCGCAGGAGCTGCTGGACGCTTTCCCGAACAGCCCTCAGGAGACCACGGTCTGTCCGCACACTGTCGGACACCATCTCATCTGTGTCTCCGCTCATCCTCTCGTTCTGTCTCTCCTCAGGAGTTAGTTGCGCAATATGTGCCCCTAATTCCTTCTCTTCCAGACAGCGTGTCTTTCACAGGGGTTTGTGACTTATGGAGCACGTGTGATGTGAGTAACCATGGATGTTTGTTTCTATTCTGTGAGATTGTGTTTTATATACCTGTTGTCTGATTTATGCTGTTTAAGCAATTCCTTGCATTGCTAGCTGGAGATGAGGAGGAGCATGCTGTGTTGCTCTGTAACTACTTCCTATCAATGGGGAAAAGGGCGTGGCTTATCATAGGCATCGCCATTCCTGAGGTGAGTGACAGGCCTCTTAGCCAATCACGCTGCTTGAAGCACCTATAAGACTGAAGGTGGCAGATCACAGATCTCTGCTGCTGATCAAACCTCAGTGGAAATCAGTGGAGATGGACATGAAAACACTGTATTTTTATGTGTCATTGTTTTAGGGTCCTACAGCAGAACCGCTATCTGATCTGGAATCCCAGCACCGGGCAGCACTACGGACAATATGACACATTCCGCCCCCTACAGACCATCGGCTGCCTGATCAGCTCAGACAACCTTAGTAAATTTGCACGCCAAAAAAAAATCACAATTACCATATTTGACTTCATATGTGTGCAAAAATACATTTTACAATCAATTTAAAATACACAGCCAGTCAAAAGTTTTGAATATGTAAGAATGTTTATGCTTTTAAAACACTCTGCTCACCAAGGCTAAATTCATTTGATAAAAACTACAGTAAAAATGGTAATATTGTGAAACATTATTGCTATTTAAAATAACTGTTTACTATTTGGATATATATAGTAAAATGTAATTTATTCTTGTGATCAAAGCTGAATTTTCAGTAGTGTAACCTACATCTCTTAGTGTCTGCGTGCACTCTCTGGGTGTGGTTTTGTTTGGTTTTTGCGGTATACTTGATAATGTCAAATCGCATATCGGTTAAACAACAATTACAATATTATCGTAGATGATATGTATCGCACAGCCCTATTACTGTATTTTTGATCAAATAAATGTAGCCTTGATGAGCAGAAAATACTTTTTCAGTCGGAGGGGCTGGTGTACAGGCGCACAGACAGAGCAGCTGCTGTTGAGTTACAAGACAGGTTAGTTTTAACAAACACGCACCAGTCATTTAGGTACACATATCTGATGAAATGAGCTTCTGTGCTCCTGTGCTGTAGGATAGAGAAGGTTTTGAGGGAGAAGATCATGGAATGGCCGCGTCACCCCATGCGCTGGAACCGCTACTGCATCTCTACATTACGTCAGTTCCTGCCACAATTAGAGCTGAGCGGAGGACGAGAGATGGCTGAGGAACACTGCCTCAAGCTGCAAAGCCTTCTGGGAGAATACAGGGTGAGTCTTCTGTTAGAAATGACAGTTTGCACAAGCTGTCAGCTAATATAGCTGTTCTTAGGTCAAATACGCTCAGCGAGATGTTCAATAACAATTTCTCCAATGTTCAATGGGGCTGCGACTAACAAGTATTTAATAATTGATTAGTTGGTCGATTATTTATTTGATTAATTGGATAAAAGCCCAATTTTATTTATTTTATTGACAAAAACTCACAATTCCACGTCCTGCCCAATGCTTTCTTGCAAACAAATGTGCAAATAAAATGCTATGAAATAATATACAAAATACAAATATAGTGAATGTATGTATCTATGCTATACATTATGTGCAAAAGAGATTTAAAGCAAAAGGACAGTTTAAATTTCTACATTAAAATGAAGATAGTAAAGACAAAAACACAATCACACAGATCTACCTGTTTATTTGCTAAAACCACACATCGTGCTTCGGATCAAGCCCAGTGCATTATAGCTGTTAAAAAAAAAACACACAAAAAACGCCTTTCTACTTCATAGACAACCAAATTTGACTGAAAGCCCATCTAGTCAGCAGTGAATCAGTGCTTTAATGTAGTTTTCTCATTGTTCTGTTTCAGATATCTGGGTTTCCCCCGCACCTTCCTTTCTCAGAGGTTCGGCCAATCATGGAAGCCGTTCACAGCACAGGGGTTCATAAGGTCCCAAACGTGGAGTTTGCCCTGGCAGTCTATGTGCACCCGTACCCCGGTAATGTGCTCTCCGTTTTGGTCCACATCGCCTCCCTGGTCAGTGCACGCTAGATCTCAGCAGAACACCATCAGCAATAATCAAAAGACTTTGTGATACGCTTCATATGAAATGAAAATATCATATTTTATATATATATATATATATATATATATATATATATATATATATATATATATATATATATATATATATATATATATATATATATATTATTTTTTTTTTATTTTGTTTTTGTAGTGCCTGTTAGTGTTTTAACACTAACTCTACTAGTAGTTCTCTTATTTTTTTTATTTTTATTTTTTTTAAAGAAACTTAGTCTATAATATTATTTATAAATGTGCACACTTAAAGGGTTTATACATTTTATTCTGTATATTTTTCATGGTTGTACCAAATCAAGATGTTTGAAATATTTTTTTAAATATTTTGATTACACAAGACTGCTAAGTTTGATATTATGTTTTTTTTTTACCAGTCTTTTAGGTTGAATCTCACAGAATGTACCAAGAACACATCCAGGTCATGTTTCTCTACTAAGTCAAAAAAAAAAAAAAAAAAATAGTGTTTATGATTTTATAATATGAAAAAAAGTCTCATTTTAATTAGCAAAATGATATGCTATATATATATATACATACATACATACATACATACATACAGTGTCACATAATCCTTCAGAGATCATTCTAATATGCTGATTTGCTGCTCAATAATTTCTGATTATTTTCTGATTTTTATCAATGTTGAAAACATTTGCTTTATATTTTTGTGGAAACAGTTACATTTTCTCAGGATCCTTTGATAAATAGAAAATTCAGCATTTATTTAAAATATAAATCTGTGACATTGTTGATGTATTTTTCTGACACTTTTAATCAATTTAATGCATCTTTGCTGAATAAAACTTAAGTTCAGGAGCATTATTGTTGCAATTTCTCAAAAATAAAATGTCCAATTGTATTGTACTGATGAGAGATTGCGTGCAATTTGCTTATTATTGATTTATTTTTTTTTTATTTTTGGACAAGCAATGTTTTGTTTTCTTTTGATAAAGAGGTAAAATTTCAACTCAGTATTTGCTTGACAGTTTAGCACTTAATTCCTTTGTAGATAATTTTATATTTTAAGTGCACACTTTCAAGCACATTACTAAATTAAAGTTGATTATTGAAGCACATTTAAATGCTGAAATTGCACATTATGTGATATTAATGCTGTAGAATAAACCGGTACGGATGCTTCAGTTCTCTGCTTTGCATGTGAGATGTTATCGCTCCGTGTGACTGATGTATTTATCTGGCTCAGACAGACTGAAGCGGATCTGTCAGCAGTTAGGACCTCTGTTTGGTTTGAGTCTTGTTTCAGGACTTGTGTGGTCTTGCAGGTGTTTTTGTGAGTATGTTGGTTTCAGACAGCTGTCCCCTCACTCTGCTCACGTAGGGTCATCAAACACTGTGAGCACAGTTAAACAGAGAGGCTTCACTCTTCACCAGAGCACTTCTAGATACCGGGTGTTAGCCACTTCTTTTTCCTTGCTGAAATTCTTTAAGGGTTCATTTTACATTTTCTCCTGCAAAATATTGTGATGGATTAAAAACAAAAAACAAACAAAAAAAAAAAAACATTATTGCTGAAATATGACTCTCAAATTATTGTAATCAGACTAAAATGACTAGTTGTTTTTTTTTTTTTTTTTTTTTTTTTTTAAGGATCTGCAGAGCAGTAGGTGCTACACACAATCAGAAACAGCACAGGCTTTGACCACATTGGACCTTTTCTTGTGTTGTTTAGGAATAACTGCGTCTGTCCTGCTTCATCTTTATTATCTCAGTGAGTAATAGGTATCGTTTATAAATGTATGTGTCTGAGGTCAGAAGTTTTGTAAATTCCATGAGGAGGAAAGTTTGAGAAAGTTGCAGTGTTTTCGTAGCACAATGAGCTCTTTACTCTGAGATCACAGAACATTTGATTGCTTATGACAGGAGCACTTTGAAGATGTGACCTGTGATGAAATGTTTTCAATTCAGAACTGACCTTCTCTATCCTCCTTTTCGCTCTCCCCAATTTTCTGTATTAAACAAAAAGCACATAAAAACTGGTCAAAAGGCTGCAAATGGAAGCACAACAACATGCAAAGATCACCAAATAAATAAACTAACTTTTAGAGATATCAAGAATTGCATTGGAGTTATTATTAGGCAAGCACTAGTTATCATATGGGTTAAATTTATCAGCTCAGAACAGTTTCACTTGCTGAAGGCCATGAACTCAGATCACAGCTGTGTCAGATCAGACTATCAAACACACTTGCATGCAAGTTGCAGAACATCTGCCATTAATGACATTAAGAACATATAACAATATGTAGTACATAACACAATACATATATCACAGAAATAAATTACACGTCGTCTGTGTACTCTTTTTCTATATTTTATTACATTACTCTTTTTACTATACTTTACTATACTATACTTTTTACTATACCTTACTGACTCCACTTTTGACTGGTTGTGTACGTTCTCTAAATGTTTGCACTGTTCATTTGAGCATCTCAACCTCGTCAATATGTCTGTCACTCATGTTGCTTCAAATCTCCAACAAAAAAAACAAGCTCAAAGTCAGACTCTGAGTTTTAAACCATAAAGCATTGCATGACATTTCCGTTGATCCTCGGACATATTGTTCCCTGGCATCTGATCAAACACAACATTATGAAAATGAAATAACTCTGTTGCTGTCATTATTCTGATATAAGAACTGCAGCCCTGCTCTCTTTCATGTCTGTTTGGACACAAATAAGTGTATTGTTGATGGTAACTGCATGTTATTTCCCTTGGGAATGTACAAATAAAGTATAGACAGTGTCTAGACATTTATATGAGCGAGAGGAGTATGAAACCACGGTCAGTACAGCCCCTGGGTGAAGAATTGTTTGAGTTGAAATGGATACACCACATACTGTACATATCGGCCATAATGTAGCCATACACATGAACCTCCAGAATCTTTCTTTTTTCCACACTGATTTTGGGGAAAATTTGGTGGAATTTTGCAGAATGGGTGTGAACTTGGTTAATGTGAAGTTCTGCAAATGTAGAGTCAGTTTAGAGCACAAAACAGGCAACTTTACATTTATCATATGGTTGTTTGATAAACAGTTCCATTATGAGCCAGTTGGGGGCAGCAGTGAGCTACAGTTACAGACACTGCAGCGCTGCAGTTCTTTATATTAATTCATTTGAATGCCGCTGCTGTGTTTGCATGAATGTGTGAATGTCATTCCATCAGACGGCTGTGTGTGTGTGTGAGGTTGTAGATTATCCTGCCGAAGGCGTCATTGAGATGTTGCGGTCATGCGTGAAGTCAGATGGTGAAAGCCGGCATTGTGTGAGTCCAGCCTGAAACTTTGAATCTAAATCTGGGCTCAAGGAGGAACAAACTCACCCTGAAGAGAGCATGTTTCTCTGCTGAATGCTATGGTCGGGTCACGCTGGAGATGACCGGACTCTACACCACAGCAAACCGTGACGAGAGAGAGAAAGGAAAGAGAATAGTGGTTTGGCTGTGCTGAGGTTGGAAAGTCCCCCTGTCTAATGGAGAGAGCATTTAATCCAGCAATCATCAGATCAGACACATAACTGAACAACACACTGAGCTCAGCATAGTCAGTTTCAATTTTTTTTGTGGAAATAATGAGAAAAAGAACTGAAATCGTTATTATCGTTATTGTTATTGTTTTATTATTATTTTTTTAATTCTATTTTTTTTTTTAAATATGTACTCTACCAATCAAAAGTTAGGGGTAAATAAGATTCATTTATTTTTAATTTATTATATTGATCAATTCAGTGCATGCTTGCAGAATAAAAGTAATAGTAAATACATTTATGATGTTACAATATTTCAAACAAATGATGAAATGATGTCCGTCTGAACCTTCTATTCATCCAAGATTTATGAAAAACTATGAATAATGGCTGCTGAAAATAGAGCTTCCGTCTCAGGATTTCATCACACATTTCCCAATATGATTTATACTGTATTTTGATTTTTTTTTTTTTTACACCATTGTTATTTAAATATTTCTCATAATTCTTTATATGTATTACATTGATATTTATTTTTATAATCAAATTCTACACTGCATTGCAAGCAAACTATGCTGAGTAGAATTTTGCATTTCAAAAACATCTGCAAGCCAAGCAAAGCACTAAAACATAACACAGTAAACTCTTAACCAGGTGTGATGTAAGAAGTGTTTGGATGCACATTTAATTTGTCTCTGATGTCACACAATCAGAATAAATGAAAACACATGATATTTATATATAGTTAAAAGATGCAGGAATTTGGTCCCCTGAAATGTAATGTACCGAGCACAACACCACAGAAATCTAAATGAAAGCGACCAACAAAATGTCACTCATCATTTTGAGTTAGGATATTGTACTTTTCATAAAAAAGTAGTGTAATATTTCCTTTTTTATGAGTAATGCAATACTGCAACAATATACAGTACATTTTAATGAATTTACAGTGCAAAATTATACAAACCTTTTGAAAGCAGGATAAAACCTGCCTCCAGTGTTCAATGCAAAGTCAGACAGTTTCATTTAGTTATCTTCTGCAGATGATTGGTTGGAAATATTCAAACCATAACCATATAACTCGTGACCAACACACAACCTACTCACAGATTTATACCATCACACTTGCATACACTTTTACACAAACACTCATATGTGTACTGTGTACACTGTAGCACACATACAAATGATGTCCAAAGCAGTCCTTATCACTCCATATAGCCTCAACCAAGAGGACACAGACAAAGTCCTCTGCAATTTGTGTGATCTACAGGCGCTCCTGGGTGATCTGAAGACCAGTGTCTATCTGCACATCCCCACATCGCTGCTCTCTTTATGTGCCACATACTCGTCTTTGTTCCTGTGATTTATGGAGCTCCATCTGTTACTGCAGCATCAATTCAAAACCAGTTATGTGTGTGGAAAAACAAGGCATGAGCTACTGCTACTGTCAGGAATTAGGAATGAAGAGTGAGTCTGACTTCTGGGAGAGGACTCAATTGTTCCAATGGCTGAAGATAATTAACTACAACAAGGACAAGTGTTACTAAACTTTGGTGAAATCGCAGAGAAGATAAGGTGGGGAGTAAACAGATCACATAAATAGAAGTGTGTACATACGATCACAACTTGACACTGACTAAACAAACTTAAGGGCTTATATACACACAAAATGCATCATTCCTGGGAATGGGGAATATGAGAGTTAAATGAAGAGTGGAGCAGATTGATAAGCAGGAGAGGTGAAATCTGTGAGCAAAGGAGAGGGCCTGACAAAACCCCCATGGGCAGCTCTGGAGGCCCAAACTCAACGTCATCATGGACAACCACATGGCCAAGGTGCAGGACAGTTTGGATGTGATTGGTGGAACTCTATGAGGAGGGTCGGATCCAGAATGTCATCCAATGAGACCCAGGAGCATACCACTCCCAGTCCATGAGATACTGGAGGTGCCCTGGACAGAGTATACTGAACCATCCTCCAGGAGAAGGTCATTCTTGTCACCAGACCCTGGAGAAGCAGAACGAGAAGCTGTCACACTATCTTCCAGTCAATGACCCATTGGATGGGGTTGATAAAAATGAAAAATGGGAGAATTGGTATGGGATCATCTGTGGGAGGATGAGGAGTATGAAGTCGGGGAAGGGCATCAGCTTTAAGGCTGGAATAAACTGCACAACTTTTAAAATCTAAACAGATTTTTAAAACGCTAGGCATCATACACTTATTGACTTTGTAAATAGTGACAAAGGAAAACTGGCCATCATGCAGAAACATGCACCTTGTTGCTAGGAGATGTGTGACAAGTGAAAGCAACATGAGATCTCAAATCGATTGAAAATATCAAACATGTTTGATAGCCTCCGAATGGATGGAATCATAGTCTGAAGCTAAAAGATCGGAGTCGGTGACTGTCATACACTATGCGATTTTCTATGGAATCTGTCACCTCAAATCTGCAGACTGACTCTGACTTTGGCAACTAGCGATAACTTCTCCAGACTCAGACTCAGCTTTGATTGAAGTGAAATGGGACGATGAAGAGCGTCCACCGTGCCCCGTGGGGATTAAGGTGCTTGGTCAGAGTTTTGAATCAAGTGTGCATGTTTCTGGTGGGTCTGTCGAGTGTGTGTTTTTCCATATTAGCGAGCACTGTGTTACCCAGTCCCTCAATGTGTTCCCATTGTGTTCTAATATTTGTAAAATACAATGATTCAGAGAGAATGTGTGAGGTGCATTCATTCACTTGATACTCAGATGCTGAGAGATACTGCACGATACTGTGTGTGTGGACCCACAAAGAGCTCTATTTAATGTGTGAATGAGGGCTGATTGCACCTGAGTCAGTTTCCTACTGACCAACAGAGTCGTAATTGTTTGATTTTTTATTTTTTTTTTACTCCGCATTCTTTGGCTGTGGTCTTGATTACCATCGCACACATTTCCCGGGGCGAGTGTTTTGAGATTCATTCCTTCTCCTCTTCCCTTCATCTGTTGGAAATGTTTCGGCTGAGTGACACCATTTATGTGGGAACAGACATTTTAATTACCGCAGAAAGAGAGAGAGAGAGTGAGAGAGAGATACTTGAACTCAGGTGTCAGTCGGATTCAAACATTTAATATGCAGTGTGTTTGAAAATGAGAGTATGACAAGTATGAGAGACAGGAAGATGGAGAGGTCAGTAGAGGACAGGGTGCTGGACTGATACTGGTTTTTCAATGTCTACAGGACAGCAGATTGCCCATATATGTGGTACTGGATCTTTGTCCATGAGTACTGAGTTCTGTTTAATAAATCTGTATACAAAAATTAGGTCCAACCATATAATCTAATTGGTAGAGAGAGAGAGAGAGAGAGAGAGAGAGAGAGAGAGAGAGAGAGAAACAGGATGAGGAGGACACAAGAAATGCAGCGGAATTTTTCAGAACACATCATCACGCAAACAATTTGCAGCACTAATTTCTTCCCAGCGTCCATTTACAAATAAACAACTCCTGTTTCACTTCTTGTTTCGCGTCATTCACATTCATCCTCTTGCGTGTGTTTTCATGACAAAACATGGTTTGGGGATCAAATAGAGTCATTGGGCGACAGAGTTGTTGTCAGCTCGTGTAGTGTCATCACCTATTGCAGATCATTTACATAGTGTCGCGTAGTGTGAACACCACAAAAACTTCAAGACAGACAATCAAGTCATGTACTGTAGTCTGAAAAGCATGGAAACATGGTGATAGCTTTCACTGTTATGCTGATGATATTCAGCTCTATATTTCTTCAGGGCCTGACGAAGCATACCAGTTTGCATAGCTGACAGAATGCATAGTTGATATAAAAAATGCATGACTAGAAAATTCCTACTGCTAAACTCTGGATAAAAAAACAAACAAAAAAAAAACAACTTAGAACACGGTCTAAGACTTGATGGCTCCTCTGTCAATTTTTTGTCATCAGTTAGGAACTCAGGTGTGCTATTTGATAGTAATCTTTCCTTTGAAAAACATTTTTCTAGCATTTGTAAAACCAAATTTTTCCATCTTAAAAATATACCTAAATTACAACCTATGTTCTAAATGGCAAAAGCAGAAATGTATATCCATGCATTCATGACTTCAAGGTTAGATTATTGTAATGCTTTATTGGGTGGTTGTCCTGCACACTTAATAAACAAACTCCAGTTAGTCCAAAATGCAGCAGCTAGAGTTCTTACTAGAACCAGGAAGTATTCGGTTCTGTCAACACTGCACTGGCTCCTTGTTAAACATTGTATTCATTTTAAAATTGTATTAATTACTTTTAAATGGTTTAGTTTATGAATGGTTTAGCTCCTCAGTACGTGAGCGAGTCAACTCTGGCCATTTGATAATACTTAAAATATCAAAATCAACTGTGGGCTGCAGATCCTTTTTCTGTTCAGCGCCCAACCTCTGGAACAGGAGGCAGACACACTCTGTCAGTTTAAATCTAAATTAAAGACCCATCTCTTTAACCTGGCATACAAATAATATACCATCACATTTCTATAATTCAAATCTGTTAAAGGATTTTAAGGCTGCATTAATTAGGTAAACTGGAACCAGGAACACTTCCCATAACACCCGATGTACTTGCTACATCGTAAGAAGAATGGCATCTACGCTAATATTAGTCTCTTTTATTATTTTGAGGTCACCTTAGCCACCAGATCCAGATCAGATCAGCACCTAGAGGTGACCTCTACAGCCCTGAATGTCCGCGGAGACTATGTAAACTAGATGAACTCTAGATCCCCCACGAAGACCTCCTCACCTCGACGCCCATTGGCACAAGACCGCGAGAAACAATTCAATTCAAATTTATTTGTACAGCGCTTTTCACAATAGACATTGTTTCAAAGCAGCTTTACAGAAAATGTATGTCTACATTACAAAGCAGAAGTGAATGTGTCCAAAGAATGTTAATTTCACAAATGAACAGTTCAAGATAATAAAATCATACAGAATCATCATCTACAGTTAGCCAACATTAATTAATTTAAGGCAGAAGCTCAATAAAGTGATTATTACAAGTGTGATCATAATGAGAACCAGACAAGTCCTCTGTTCACTCTGACTTGTGTTGCAGCCTGGAATTAAAGCACGCCATGTTGGTTTCAGAGGAGAACTGGCCCCCGACTGAACCTGGTTTCTTTCTCCATTTCTGTCACCAATGGAGTTTTGGTTCCTTGCCGCTGTCACCTCTGACTTGCTTAGTTGAGGACACTTAATTTCTGGCAATATTGTCGACTTGGTTGCACAGATACTATTTGAACTGAACTGAGCTGAACAATGATATTGCTGAATCAATGATGAACTGACTTGACACATTACTGACACACTGTTTTCCTGTTTAATCCTGTAACACAATCTGTATTGTATAACATGCTGTATAAATAACTTGACTTGACTTTCCATGTGGTATAACCGTCAAGTAAGTAAATAAATAATGCAATACTTCTTCTTACCCTTCGTCCCATCTGTACTTCTTCAATGAATGTTATTTATTTATTTATTTAAATATAATACATATTTAATATCATATAATATTCATAAAGGCTTTTTGGGAGTTGCTCAACGTGACATTTGGTGAGTGGTCAAATGATCTGATATTTTAAAAGAATATTTTAAATGTTAATTTATATAGACAGTATAAGACAATAAGACTATTTTAGTAGAAAAACAATAAATCAAATTAATTATATATATATATATATATATATATATATATATATATATATATATATATATATATATATATATATATATATATATATATAATTTTTTTCTCTCTTTATTATGGTATTGGGACAGTTGTCTCACCCTGACATTTCTGTTGTTATGTCCCAGAAAAATAAATGAATGCCATGTCACTGACCTACTAACCATGATGTTGTCATAGTAATTATAAATAAGTAGTGGTAGACATTAAATATAATTTTTAATTCATGTAATATTTTGTGCTGTTATTAGAATATTAGCTTTGCTGTCAAGAACACAAGGAGGTGGTGAATCACTGGCTCCTGCTGCCCCCATCGTCAAGTGTGTGTGTGTGCACTTATATTTGGAGTGTGTGTGCTCTGCATGTCTCTGGGCTAATTAGCCTATGTGCTAATTACATCGCTAACTTTAGCGCTACAAGCAGATATAATCTGGGGCAGGCCATGGGACAACCTGTCCCTGAGTGTGTGTGACGCACTCGCCTAGTTTAAAAAGATCTAGTTCTGTCATCAAGGGGATGCTGACACACACGCACACACTGCTGCAGGATGATATGGAGAGGAGAAAGATGATAAATGGTGGAAGTTTTTGGAGATGTGTGTGTAAGGAGGAATATACTTTACTTAGAAGTTAAATCTGAGGACATCTTCAAAGGGTAAATGTGGTTCATAAATAAAGGGGAAAATATCTTTTAAAGTGTTGTTTTATTATTTGTTTTAAGGTTTTAAGGTCTTTTTTTTTCAGGTAAGTCAGACCTTATAAAATGTCATTTCACAGGTTCAACTGAAGAGTGAGAGGCATTTCACAAACCAAAGTTGAACGTGATCACATTTCTTACTGCTTGCCCGAGGTCACAAGTAACTGATACCAGAGCTATTAAGAGATTACCAGCACAAAACCTGGTGAGGATGCACAGATCAGTGAAAGAGAGAGAGAGAGAGAGAAGCATGGAGGGAGGGAAAGATATTTGAAACTCAGTTCAATTGCACAGCACACTTTTACCAGTAGGAGGGAGACACAGAAAGTGTGTAAGGGGTCTGTTATGACAGCAAACTGCAAAATATTATGATCACTTCTCTGAGTACTAAGAAAAATAACAAATACTTTTGGGACTGTGTAGTATGGTATTTTCTTAGTTGTTTAAAAATATACCATGATATTACGTGCAGAGAACTTGCATTACATTACTGTGGCTGTTGAAAATACCATTGTATTTCTCTGTTTTGCACTGTTATTCAACTGTTTTTTTGTTGTTATTGTTTTTTTTTTTTTTTTTTTTTTTTTGGACATTAACTTTTGTGTTTTTGGACATTTTATTATTAAAAAACAATTGGTGTCAATTAGAAAAAGAAAAAAAAAGGTGTTATGACAAATAGGTTGCCAGCTTACAAACAAGTTGGGGTTCATTCCAGTACATGCACACTCTTCAAAAATGGTGCTTTCATTCTCTTGACAAACTACAAGAGGTAGAATGAAATGTGTGTGTGTGTGTGTGTGTGTGTGTGTGTGTGTGTGTGTGTGTATGTGTGTGTGTGTGTGTGTGTGTGTGTATATATATATATATGGAATGAAGGATATAGATTGTTCTACATGTTAGCTTGCTTATATAGAACAAGAGCATGATCTATGTAAGTCCACATATTAACAAGAAACTATATGTTCAAGATCTGTGGTTCCA
This sequence comes from Cyprinus carpio, assembly GCF_018340385.1. Taxonomy (NCBI): domain Eukaryota; kingdom Metazoa; phylum Chordata; class Actinopteri; order Cypriniformes; family Cyprinidae; genus Cyprinus; species Cyprinus carpio. The sequence goes on along the minus strand of NC_056594.1, from coordinate 1,908,402 downwards.
AGCACATAAATTTGCGATGCTTTTTGTGAATGTTCCTTTAAATCGTACTTTCAGGAACGTTGAATTGTTGATCTACACTGGTAATGACAGAACATGTGAGACGTAGTTGGTTAGAAATGCTTTTGGGACACCTCTGGATGTGATGTCAAAAATGTGAATTGGTGGGTTGTGAATATTAATTAGGTTATGCACTAATTATTTGACATGATCTTTGATGTAAAAGTAGGTTCTCATTCCAGTGATTTGAGGGAACAACTTAAGTGCTCAGATGAACTTGGGACCTATTTAATTTACCAACTTCATTCCAACTGTCTTTCCTGGGATATTGTAGGTCAATGGACAAATGTATTAACAAAAATATAACTTTTTTTTATATTAAAAACAAGCAAGCAAGCCCAGCCCAAAACCCAAAAACATAATGCATTACTTTCTATTACAAGTAATTAAGTAATGCAATTAGTTATTTTTTAGGGAGTAATGCAATATTGTAATGCATTACTTTTAAAAGTAACTTTTCCCAGTACTGGTTATATTTATCTGATACGAACAAGGGAGAGGGAAGATGTTTGAAATATGGTCTATTTGTATAATGCTTGCTGACAGAATGTGTTGTGAAAGCGTTTAAGTGTTGAAAGCTAAAACAAAATGTTGTGTGCCAGACAGAAGTCGTGCTGATGTGAATAACAGACACATCTCCCTCTCGGAAGCACCAGACGGAAGAAGAGAACAGGAGAAACCCCTTCAGATGATGGAGAAAACAGATGAGATGAGAGAAAATGACAGAATAAGAGAGTGAGGGCAGGAGGGGATTAAGAAATGCTGAAGAAACATCGATGTATGAAGGAATAGAGAGGTGAAAAGTAGCTGAGGAAGAGGTCGATTAGTCACAGTTTCATTCCTCTCCACTGTTGAATGGGGTGATGTCATCAGACAGGGTCAAGCCTGTCTTTTCCTTTGATTTGAGGCCAAAGGAAAGCCAGAGAACAACAACAGTACTCCCTTTCAGTTAATGCTAGAAACTGCTTTTACAGCCGATCCTAAATATGATATAAAACGCTATTTTCTTGTGAATACAAAATCATTTATTACTTTAACACTTACTTCTTAGTGCTAGGATGCAGGTCAACATACTGTATATGCACAAATGCATCATGCCATGCAAGGTCAGTTTCATTGGGTTATGAAATGTGTCATAAAGCAACTCATAACAAAATACAAATATATGTTGCAATCTCAGTGTTTTCACCATGGCATAGCACGCATTAGTGTAAAACATTCTCTTATGCATTGTGTTTGTTTACATGACAACAGCATTTTGGGGGCCTGCAAACATAAACAGTTGAAAACAGGTTTAAAAGTACAAGTTTCAAGTACACATTTTTGGCCGTACAATCCCTTTGAGACTGGGCTGGATTGCAGTAGACAGTGTCAGGTGTGACTTTTCCATCTGTTAGTGAGAGTTTATAGCCTTAGGTACAAACAGATGTCAAGCCACCTTATTTTAATAGCTGCACACATTTTGTGACTACACACATTAGTGCTGTCACAGTACCTGTCCTCGGGTGTGCTTCCCACCATCCCTAAACTTCAAAAAGACTCTTACGTAACACCAAATAACAATTGTTTAGCTCATACATACCCTCATAAATCCATAATGGTCATCATCTGTTACATAAAGCACATTCTGAAGGTGAGAGGACGTCTCGAAACCCTTCGTCTGGATTTACGCTCCATTAAAAACATGACAAGATAATAACAGTGATTACGCTTTCACTCAAACAGCCCCAAATCTGGGATTAACTCAATGTGTACGTTCAGCTGAGACTCTCTTTAGTCTTCATGAAGGCTCACACAAACACCTGTGTGATCAAACAGAGCTTGTGTGTGGAGAAACTCCTCACACCCTCCACAGCAGGCGATAACTAGCGGGATGCACTGAACTGTGACGTGAGGGTTTAATGAGGAACACAGATGTTAAACTGGCATTAGAGGCCTGAGTGTTTATGTGTGGATTGGGCATTAAGATAGTGAGGAGTTATGAAACTAATTGCTTGGCGAAAAAAGCTTTTCTTACAGGTGTATGAAATAAGGCTAAAAATTATAGTTCATTGCTTCCAAAACCTTCAAAGCATGTTGAACTCAGAATCCATATTCTGTGGAATCTCTGACATTCTGTTCATTACCTCAAAACTAAATCAAGTTGTACCCCAGATTGTACAAACAAACTAAAATCATCTTTACAGTAATGTATTTAGAATGGAAGTTTATGTTGCCAGCAAAAATAACTTGAATAATTCTTGAAACTTAAAGTTTTCAGGAAGTTATTGCATTGGTTGCTGTTGCTCAACATGATGCTAACAATGCTTCAATGCTTCAATTAGGTAACACATATACTACTAAAATGTACAGTTACACTGTCTACCAGTAACTGCTTGTGTTAAATTCAAGGTACTGATGCTTGCCTACAAGACGACCACTGACACGGCACCAATATACCTAAACACACTAGTTCAAACTTATGCGCCCTCCAGAAGCTTGCATTCTGCAAGTGAACGGCGCCTTGTGGTGCCATCCCAAAGAGGTTCAAAATCACTCTCACGGACCTTTTCCTGGACTGCGCCCAGCTGGTGGAATGACCTCCCGATCTCAATTCGAACAGCTGAGTCTTTACTCATCTTCAAAAAACATCTAAAGACTCATCTTTTTCGCCAGCACTTAACCAACTAATACTAGTCAAGTCAAGTCAAGTCACCTTTATTTATATAGCGCTTTAAACAAAAAAGATTGTGTCAAAGCAACTGAACAACATTAATTAGGAAAACAGTGTGTCAATAATGCAAAATGACAGTTAAAGGCAGTTCATCATTGAATTCAGTGATGTCATCATGCAGCTCAGTTCAGTTTAAATAGTATCTGTGCAATCATTTGCAATCAAGTCAACGATATCGCTGTAAATGAAGTGTAGAATACTAGCACTTACCTTTTCTTTTCTTTTCTATTCTATTCTTGAAAAAAACAAACAAACAAAAAAAAACATAGCTACGTGTTCTGTGTTAGACTAACTGAGACTTGTCATGGCACCTGTATACTGTTGTTGTTCTCTCGCTGGTCTGATTGCTTCTATTGTTCTCATTTGTAAGTCGCTCTGGATAAAAGCGTCTGCTAAATGATTAAATGTTAAATGTTACAGTTAATACATTATGAAATTAATAAGATTAAAAAAAAAACATTAATAAGCATATAAAAAGTAAGGTTTGCTTAAATTGAATGCATTTCTGTTTAGTTTAAAGATCTAATATTATTTCAAATAGCTAGATTACAGTTTGAATAGCTACTAATGTTTTTTGTTTGTTTGTTTGTTTATTTTAAAGTATGTACTTGCAAATGCTTTTAAAAAGAGTAATGATTATTGAAATAAAATACTTTAAAATAATATATTTAAGAGTAATGTTTTTTAGACATTCATTTTTATTTTATTTTGAATGCTTTTTTTTTACAATTTAAAAAACATGTTATATATACATATATATATATATATATATATATATATATATATATATATATAAAGTGCCATTAGCTAAACTTTAGAGGGCTTTTTTTGACCCATTCAATTAGAACTTGTAGGTACATATTTATGGAATTTCATAATTACTTCTATTTTCATTGTAATGCTTAAAGTGAACTGCAGAATGTACACTGTAAAACCTTTTTTTTTTTTCAAATGTTTCCAAAATTTTTGGATTACATCTTACAGGGAAATACAGTCTCCATCATTCTACTTTAAACATTGAATTAATTTAATGTGTTCCTTTCCATTTCCTTGTAATTATTTATTTTTGAAATTTACTAGCATTTTCTGAAGAAACCACTCCTACACCAATTTATTTGAGTATAAATATGTATTACAAACATATTTAAAAACATGTATGGTAGTTATCTTTGTTGTAAAAACTGTCATGAACACGGAGCCGTGGATAATCTAAAGAGACTTTAATAGTTTCCAGCACAGAGGGTAAATCCAACACAGGGAACAGGAGGTTGACACACGTACATCACTGGTAGACCTGACAGAGACAGACTAGGACTTTTAAACACAGGGCAATCAGGGGAACACAGGTGACATCAATGGAACATAATCAAACTAATTAACAAAAGGAACAGGAACATGACCAAACAAGGGAACAGAAACAGAGGCAAAACATGACACAGGCAGTCCGTGACCCTGACACACACTCACTGATGTGACTCTTACAGTAAGATGTTTTGTGTTTTTTCCATTTTCCCCCCACCTCCACAACCACCCTTATCAATAAACAGACTGGTATAAAAATATACATAAAAAAAAAAACCCCGCAGAGATGGCATTACACACCCGCTGTGGCATTTCCTGCACTTCCTGTGTGTGATGATCCTCAGTACCATCAGAGGAGTTTCACACGCTTACAGTTTCACTGTGATGAGCCCCATGAAGAACAGTGTGTGTTTGTGTGTGAAAGTAACAAAATAACATACCTTTTTTAGAACTTGGAGTAATAACAACAGCAATATCACACGTTTCATAATCGTTTCACAAACATATAGTACTTTAAAGCCCAAAAAGATTTACATATTAAGTGTGGTTCATTTTATTAGGACTAAGACATATCAAAATAATACTGAGTGCAACTTTAAGCCTGGGTATAAGATAAAGTATTTGTAATATTGATCAAATGAAACATCACTTGGAAATAATGCAAATTGTGGACAGTAAAAATATTCATAAGTGGTAATTTTTAGTTCAGACAACACTGGCAAGTCTAGAAAAAAGTTTATGTAGTTGTATGTCAGTTGGCTGTAAAGGGTAGACAATGTCTTTCTAAGACGCAGCGGTAGACAAAACATAACGTCTAGATGATGTCATTAACTACAGCTGTCTCTCATAATTGTGTGTCTGTTTAATGTAAACTGAAGTTTCTCTGTCTCTCAGTATGTCAAGGCTTCATATGTGCTTCATTTGCAGGAGTGTACGGCCGCTCTGTGAGAGCAAGACCTTATTACACTCAGATCTTTCATTTAAAATAAATAAATAAATAAATTATATTCCTAATTTGAATGCAGCCATCTGAGACACATCTTGTCTTAGTTAAAATATCATTACTACTATAAATATTTTGAAAAGGATTTTCACATCATTAAATGTTCCCCCTGATGACATACGGCAATGATTACACTCCACAATTACAGCTACTGGCTCGAAATATAACTGTAACCAAAAATAAAATGGAGACACCATATTAGAAGACAGACTAATATAAACAATCATCCCAACTCTCTCTCTCTCTCTCTTTCTCTCTCTCTCTCTCTCTCTTTCTCTCTCTCTCTTACACACACACACACACACACACTTACAAAACCTGTGCTGTCTGCATGCACTACATTATACTGCGTTCTAAGAGATGGATAAGACAAAAAAGAAAGGAAGTGTGCTTAATTGTATTGTATGTGTGTGTGTGTGTGTGTGTGTGTGTGTGTGTACAAACTCAGTTAATACATTTATTCAAGATGGTGGAAAAGATGGAAGAAATGTTGATAAGACATACACTTAGAATTTATTCAATACTTAAAAGTTGAAACTGAATAGTGAAACTGAATCTGCTGTAGTTAAACGTAGATCAAAAGTGTGATTTTGCTATTAGAGTATCACATTGTAAGCAACATGCTATCTCCTTTTCACCTCCTTTATTTTATTCAAACTTCAAAAGTGCTGATGTGATGCTGAATTAATTTCTCTTTTCACATCTTGTGAATTGACATTCTCTTATTCCCTATTCTGTTTTGCAGTGCCCTCTAAACTGAACATGGACAGACTGGAATCTCACTGAAGAAGGTGGAATAGCCAGTGAAGTCCACTTCACAGGCCACTTACAGACTTACACTAATGGAATCCACCTCAGGTTTTGGAACAGAGCCATTAACAAACCCACACATACATAAACAAGCATTCCCATTCAGGAAGTTTTTATCTCACCAACAGGAAGTCATCATCAGTGAGCCACAAAAACCCTTTTAAGCAATAAATAGAACTGGGATAGCAATCTTTATAGCTGGAGGGAGTTTATCTACACAAATTGTCATACATTTGTTTTTCAGCTGTGAGTCTCATAATGGGGGTGCTGTTCAAAATTATCACTGCATTCGGATGATTTTATATATATATATATATATATATATATATATATATATATATATATATATATATATATATATATATATATATATATATATATATATATATATATATTAAGGCTTTTTAAAGATTTCTCACCCAAGATACCACAGTCCGCAACAGGAAGTCAGAGATCTCAATGTGAACGTTTAAGCAAATTGTAACACTTAACTTTGATAGTCAACATTAGACATTCTGCTGACTATGTAAGTAACTTTGCAACTCATGTCAACTAGCAGTCAGAAAAGTATTAGTAGACTGTCTGCTTAATATCTGCTAACACTTTATTTTGATTGTTCGTCAACATTCATTCTGCTGACTATATATTTGTTTGTTTGACCGCACTTTACTGCCAGCCGTGGTCTGCTGTTCAGTTTTCTGGTAGGGCCAGGGGCATAAATTTTGTGTGTGTGGGGGGGGGGGGGTACATAAAATAATACATAAACATAAAATATCTCAAAAGCAATTTTTGAAGGGGACAGAAATAATGCATCTAAAATTGTACTTGTAAGGATATATATACACAGAGAAAAGCCTTACTACTATTAGTGTAGCAGGGAGACATTGCCAATTAGACAACTTCAAGGTGCTGTGGTTGCACCGCGACAGCGCTTGCGTCTGTTGTAGACATTACTATCCCTCACAGTGTTGCCAAGTCAGCAATTTTACCGTGGAATTGGGCTACTTTATGACTGTTGCCACGGGGTTGTTTTTCATGTCCGCGGGTTGATGCAACCCCGATAATGTGCATTAACGTGCAAGAACACAATTTTTACCGGGGGATCCCCTCGAAACGCAGATAGTTTGGGCTAGATTGGGCGGGTTTTGTTGTGTGAAACATTGCAACCCCGCTTGACGCAGGTACCGTTACTATTGCTAACATAGCATCATGTATTAAAGAGAAAATAATCACTTCATCTGATGTTTAAGTGAATAAAATTGCCTTGACAGCCCTAGAGTTCCACAACTATTGACTTTGTTCTCTCTCACCGGACTTTTGTGTGTGTGTAGGTGATGTAAAAGAGGAAAGCAGGCATTTGGACCAAAGCGCTGTGAGGCAGACTCAAAATGTTTCTAAACTTAAAGGGTTAGTTCACCCAAAATTTTAAATTAGCTTGTGTTTACTCACCCTCGAGGCATCCTAGGAGTATATGACTTTCTTCTTTCAGACGAATCCAATCAGAGATATATTAAAAAGTGTCCTGGCTATTCCAAGCTCTATCATTGCAGTCAGCTTGTTTTGCAGTTGAACAGTCCACAAGTCGTCCAAGAAAGTGCTCACATTCATAATAAACGTGCCTCACACCGCTCCGGGGGGTGAATAAAGGCCACCTGTAGTAAATCCGTGTGTTTTTGTAAGAAAAATATTCATATTTCAAACATAATAAACACTTTTCTCTCACTTCTGTTATCTGTCATACGCGGAAGCCGTTCTTACGTAGCACTTCGGCGTTGTGTGATTAGTAATGAATGCGTAGAGAGAACTAAACAATATTCCGGTCACACATTATGACTACAAACCAAGGATTTGCAAAGAAAAATGTGAGAGGACGTCGATATAAACCAAGAGGAGGCTGGGTTTCCTTTGCTAAAGCATTTCTCAGAGACGCGCGCAGAGTCTCCTCCCACTCCAATCAGGAGGATCACTAAAAATCCCTAAAAATGGCTGCTCAGTCGCCTGGAATGCTGCCGAACTTCCATTGTGCCACCTGCCACTTTGCCAGTTCCCATTCGCCGCAGGACTTGAAGAAAGATGAACAAGCAGGATTGTGAGTGAGATATGCACAAGACCTGTCCGTGAAAGAGTTTTTGGTGGGAAAGCTGTTGCGTTAGAGCAACCCTACCCCCTTGGCCACTAAAGTTAATGGCACGACAAGCATCACGATTGGTAATTTCTGTTGTTGCAGTGGGTATACAAGGCTTTCCTCACTCCAGGCTGCCCTACACACTCCACAATGCATTGCTGCACCGCCTTCCTGACTGCTGAACCTTGATTGGTATCATTCACTCATTCTACCGGTGTAGGCTTTGCATCCTGGGTTAGTATGCCCACAGGTAGTACTGGCTTAGCATGCTTAGCAGTAGCAGGAAATATCCTGACCTGAATATACTGTTAACTACAAGTAACTTTACAATTAAAATTACATTATTCCATAAACTGAAACTACTAATACACTAATGAGAGTTAGCCGACATGCAATTTAAAAGTTACGTTCTTGACGCTTTTCCACTGCGTGGTATGACTCGGCATGGCTCAGTACGCCATGGTTTGGCTCGGTTTGTGTTTCCACTGCAGTTTAGTATCGCTTTAGAGTGGGCAGGATTATTCACATGTCATTATTCTTGTACTGCCTCTACTGCCACGACTCCTAAAAAACTTTTTCATTCCGCGTCGCCCTATGAAGCTCTTGCTGGATCCACTCCTCTGCAATCAATGAGAGGAACATCTGTACTTCCACAACAGTCAACAAAACTTTGTTGTTGTTATTTTGTTGTAAAAAAAAGGTGTGTTCATTCAAAACAGTTGCGTTCAATACTTCGCTGGCTGTGCTGATTTAAATCTAGCGGTTCTGTTGTGTTTGTGTCACAAGTTCAATGACACAGTTAGTGGCGATTCTCTCCGGCCAATCCATGATCAGCAGAGTTAACATGTCACATTTTGGTAACGGTATGGTTCACTTGGAACCTCAGTTGAGGTGGTACTAAAAAAAGTACCAGGTACCAGGTACTGTACCCAGTGGAAAACCCCCCAAAAGTGAACTATACCGAACTGTACCGTGCCGTACCATGCAGTGGAAAAGCGCCAATAGTTGCTTAAAGTAGACTTTAGAAATAAAGTGTAACCAAGCAAATTCTTTCAATACCAATGACCTTTTCACATTTCACTATACATTTACTGTATGTCAACAATTGACTTTTTATTGCGCATAAGGAATTTTAGGAGAAACAACTGACGAATATGACACTTAAACATGACTGATAATGAAAGTGTGCTGCTTTCTCTTTTCTCTTCTTGTGTTGTTGACAGACACACCCTGCTGCTGCGGAAGACATCACTCAGTGCCAGTAAGTGGAGTGTCCGGGGAAAATCTGGGAATAAAGACCAGTCCCTCGGGTCATCGATCAGTCATTATCCACATGTGTGTTCTGTATTCAGTGGGTGGTGGGACTGATCACAGATCAGTATCCACAGCACTCCAGAGGAAGGCTCCCGGTTTGTGTACTGTTTTATAGCCTTCAATTACCAAGCAAGCACAAGTTATAAACATGTTCACACTCATTGTCTGTCCAATAACAGCTTCCTTCTTATCAAACTACTTCTATTGTGAATATTTCATCAGGATTTATGTTAAATTTAATGTTTTGAGACACTTGGGTTTGTTTGTTGTTGTTTAAGATCAAGTAACAGTTTAAGGCCACTGCCAGTAGCTCCGGGCATTTATTTTGCATACAGAATGAACATTAATTGTAATTATGTAATTATAATAATGTATCACTTTGTATTCAGTTTTACAGATTGTTCAGTGGCTACAGATCATTAGATTTATACAGGGGAATATCTTGACTGACCTCTTCAATAAAATGAAAGTCAAGGAGGACTTCATAAAAAAATACCATAACTGTCACAAAAGTAGTCCTTGTGCACTATACTTCACATGAAAGAAGAGGGAAGTACCAACATCTGATTTGCGAATGAATTATTTTCAGTGAATCAGTTCACCTAGTTCACAAAACCAGTCTGAATAATTAATTCATGGGTCGGACTGATTCAACTCAGTGAATCACAAGGAAGATCATCTGTGAATCATTCTTCCCTGTTTCTAACACAAAGCTCTCACATGACTTCAGAAGACAGAATATAGTGTGTGAGTCATAGTGACTAGAGTACTTTTATGATAAATTTATAATAATTTTTTGGGTGAACTATTCTTTTAAATCACTGTAAAAAAAAATGGCTAAACATAATTTGTGTTTCAGTTTTAATTATTAATTTACATTTAATCATTTAGCAGATGCTTTTATCCAAAGTGACTTATAAATGAGGACAATAGAAGCAATTAAACCAACAAAAGACCAACAATATGTAAGTGGTGTGGCATATTCCAGTTAGTCTAACACAGTACATGTAGCAAGTTTTTTTTTTTTTTAATGAAAAAAAGAAACTATAAATAGAATATAAATAAAATAGAAAGTGCTATAAATAGGTCAGATGTTGATGAAAAAAGATGTCTATGTTTCTCAGCAAGACTCAGCAAGGAATAAATAAAAATAAATATAGTGCAAACTGTATTCAGTGGCACAAACATAGATGTGTCTATAATATTTCACATTTCAAACTCTCACTCAATCTCCCACTCTCTTCATTTCTCTTTCTCCGCCTCAAGCTATTTCATTTCTCACCCTCTCAGCATCTCAGTATCTGCTTTGTCTTCTGAAGAGACATAATCAGATCTGAACCCACTTTATGACATTTGCTTGGCTTGCTGTGACCTACATACAGACATGGTGATGAGAATGTGGGTTAGATCACCACAGCACACAGTCAAGACCATGACAACACTAGTGTGACTCTACAACCATACAACTTGTCATCAGTTCTTCTGTCCGTTCATCTGTCTTGTCAAGTTAGCAGTCACCTAAAAAAACAGAACAGCTTAGCAACTTGTAAAGTAATTCCCTGTCAACCAGCCACAACAGCCAGCATGCTACACTGTAAAAAAAAAAAAAAAAAAAAAATCTGACATAAAAAAAAAAATCATTAACTGATGTAATGTTAATAAACCAACAAATTGAAGTACTAATGTCTGTTTTGAACCACTGTAATACTGATAAACACCAAAAACAGGTGGTGATGAGAAAGTCACATGATGAACCAAAGCTCATCACAAACAGCTCTTCCACAAGCTGAGAAGGAATATACTAGTATATATATATATATATATATATATATATATATATATATATATATATATATATATATATATATATATATATATATTATATAAGGTGCACTGTGTCATTCACACAAACACTAAACCCCATCATGGTGACACAAATGAAACTGAAATTGCAATATACATTAATTTAACAACATTAGATGTAAGATAAAACCCTAATGTACACAACTGATAAGAAAAAACTAATACTAAAATTCACAATAATTTTTACAGTGTACGCATACAAGACCAACTCACTGTAGAATTAACTGTATGTAGTAATTTTTCATTAGACGACAGCCACCAGACAGTTAAAACAGTTTACAGAACAAGCACCACTACAATTTCTGCAGAAAATTTAAAAATCCAGTTATTATTGCAGATAAAAAGGTTAACAGTATTGTAGAGATGTTAGGGGATTATGAAAAACCTGAAAACATTGAAACTTCCCAGAGTTTCCAAATTAGTTATTTTGAAAACAAAACGATAGCCCTCTTCCAGTGAAAGCTCTCAGATCTCCATGGAATTCCCTCCTCGTCTATTAGTCTGTAGTCCTGCAGTCTGCCCACAGAGCTTGGCAGCTGCCCAGCGCTGCTCAATAGCAGCTTTTCAAGGGCTTTTATAGGCGGCTTGTTCATCAGCGGCTTCCCGCTGAAGCAGGAGCAGTAAAGACTGGAGCGCAGATCAGGACAAACCCCACACCACTGCGGCTGATGAGATATTGACACAGTTCAACATGAGAACATGACCGAAGAGCTCACATCAGCTTCTGAAAGTTATTATAGCTCAAACAGCATGAAAGCTTGCAGAAATTTACAGCTGTAATGTTTTAACTGTTTGGATGTTCTCAGCTTAGTTTAATATGCAGAAATGACACCTCTAAAGACCATAAGTAGGATGCGCATATTTCATCAGTCCGTCATAAGATCAGTCTGTCAATCTATAACCATTTTTTTTGTGATTTCACCTGAACGAATAGAGAGATATTTTGATGATGTGAACATTTGATATCCAGCTTTCATTAACAGGGGAATACCCAATCTGTTACTTACACAGCAGGCGCAAATGCACATATCCACTTAATATCAGATTATTTTCCACATATGAATGCGGCCTGAAACTGATCTGAGAATATTGAAATCCATGTGCTTTTTTTCCCTGTTTATTGTTCAACTGGTCGAGGTTGATATAGACATAATGTAGCTCTGACCATTTTAGCACTTGCACTTGTTGTTGTCACACTATGTGTAGCAAGGAGCGAGGAAACCAGGAATGCACGGAACAACAATCTTCTTTTAATTCAATAATCCACAGGAATACACAGGGCAGACAGGAGCACAGGTAACACAAAGTAGACATACAATCTCTGACAAAACTAACCTGAATGGACTTTGGCTTATAAACACAAGATAACTGGGGGAACACAGGTGCATGGAATGATACAATCAACATGCTATCTTCCGTTTGTATTTCTAGAGTGTGAAGGTAAAATCTTATGAATTCATGAATGAACCACTCATTTTAAAATCTTTCTGGTCTAGTGACATTGTTGTAACATCTATTAAATAATACAATGCTCATGATTCGTAACTGTATAACAAGTATCCACTGCACCAGCTAGTAAAACCATGGTTAATTTTCTACCACAAAAACAGAAGTTCAAAGACAGAATTCTAAAGATGGCTGGACACTTCTATAGTAGGCTATCTACAAAGTAATTAGTAATAAATAATGCAATACTTTTTAGAAAGCGTAACTAGTACAGTAATCTAAATTCACTGTTGAAGATGTAATTAATAGCCAGAAATTATTTACTTTTTTAGAGTAACTTACCTATCACTGCATAGTATTAATACACTAGGTTCATTCATGATTCAATACATCAAATACAAGATCCTCCTCTTGAGCCTTCCTCAACTCAGCATTAATCGGCTGTTCCATGTGACCCAGACCCAAAGCTGTGGGACAACAGTTCTGGGATGCGCTGAGGTGAAACACCTTACTCATCCACAAGTCTGGATGACGACTTGTCACTTTCAAGAACACCTGGCAGATGGCATTTATCCCAGACTCCTTCACTACTTAATGATTCCAGCCACTAACAGTTCTTTGATATGGCGTCGTACATCCTATATGTCCACAGGCGCGATGCATCTGTAACGCTCTCTGAATGGTTTGATGTCTTTCAGTCTGATGTAATGTCCAACTCCTCGAGCTAATCTCACATCCCAGTCACTGGTAGAAAAGTCATCCCCTCTGGTTGACAACTTATGACGCAGTCTCTGTTCCTAGCCCTTAGGAATAGATGACTGTATTCTCAAAGCATGGGCAAAACTGGATCCTTCAGTATAATGGCTAAGAGCAACAAGGCATTTGAAGAAATTGGTGTTGGTACCAATAATGACTGGCAATTGGGAAGGACCTTAGGGTTCAGGACATACAAGGGCCAGGATGGACAGTGGCTCCTCCGCACCTGTTACAGAGGCAGGTAAGGTGACATCCACTATGATATACCCCTTAAAAGGGTATCTGGAGAAACTGAGACTGCATATGGACAATCCAGTCAAGGGGTGAATAGGCACATTAGGCAGGTTCTTAGAGTACCAGCTGTCAAATACAATCATCACTTGTGATCCTCTGTCTAACAGTGCTTGACAAATACACTCATTAAGCTTCACTTCCACATGATGCCGGCTCTACAAGGCCTTTGGGAAGAATTCTGGATTCATAGATGTCTGTCTGACTCTTTGCACTAACTGATTAACTCAACTAGCAGACTAGGGTCCTTTCTCGGAGCCATGATAACGGTTTACCCACTTTCCAGTTACTTACAATGAGATGATAGGATATATTTTGGGGTTAACTAGATGATTTGTCTTTCTTTTTTTTTCAGACACTCATAAGTGACATACCAGAGAAAGATCCTGGACAAGCCCCCACTTTGTGTAGCACCCCTACCTGTTTTTGAATCATATAGGTCAGCACAGCAGGTACAATAAATATGCCTACAGAAATGAGGAGTTAGGCCCCTCTAATGTCACTAAATGAAGTAATTCTCTCTTAGAACGTAATTAAGGATTAAAATCTATATTCACACAAGATTAAATTGTCAAAAACAAACTCTTTTGAAAGAATAAAACTCTTTGATAAGTAACAAAATATAAAGAATTTAACAGAGGTGGGTGGAGTATCCAAAAACTCTACTCAAGTAAAAATAAAAGTACTTATAGAAATATTTACTCAAGTAAAACTAAAAGTAATAGTCTGAATAGTCACTTGAGTAAGAGTAAAAAAGTATCAGATAAAAACTACTCAAGTAGTTAGTTACTGTAATGTCCGCTGCCTCTGGGGGCACTGGAGTGAATTCAGGGCCAGGAGAAGCCTCTGGAACAGACTCGTGGACCCGAAAGGTCTCTGGAGCGCAGTGTGCAGCCCACACACTCAAAATGGCGACTGCCATTACTAGAAGTACTGAGGCCAAGGGAACAGTCTCAGTGACTAACAAAACTTGACGAGACTCAGGTGTGGCGGCCATCTTGGCCGGGGACTCAGGCATGTGAAAACGAGAACATGAAACGAAACCCCAAAACAGACATTACAGTTACTATTTACTTTGGATCATATACTGTATATTTTTATTTATATATATAGATACAATTTATGTAATGCATGTGTGTGTGTATCTCTTTTTTTATTACTTTTTTTCATCAGCATTTACGCCAGTCTTCAGTGTCACATAATCTAAATAAAAATAGACTTCAGAAATCATTCCAATATGTTGATCTACAATCAATGATGTTCTCTTTAGCTTTCTATTCATCAAAGAATCCTAAACAAAATGTCACACGTTACAAAAAATATTAAGCATCAAAACTGTTTCCAGCGCTGGTAATAAATCAATATATTAGAATGATCTCTGAAGGATAAAATGACTCTGAAAACTGGAGTAATAGCTGATGAAAAGTCTGATTTGCATCACTGAATTAAATTATATTTTAAAGTATATTTATTATGTATTATGTATAAATAACCTCTGACACAGAGAAGAGCGAAAACTCCTCACACGATGGCTAAGTTACCGAACATCTGAAAATAATGAACCAAATGCACATTGACGGACCTTCTTCCATCTGTTCTGCAAAATGTAAACAAATGTATATTTCTGCAAGTGTAAATATTGTGGAAATATCAATATTAATTGTGTCTAGGCGAAGGCATTCTTCCTGGAACAGAACTAACGCGGGTTTGGAGGGTATTCATTTCATACTCTGTGACAGCTTATTTAATGTAAAAATTATACATTGTATTTATAAGTTAACAGTTACACATACAACAAACTGGAAATATCATAGTGGTATCATGTACTGTAATCGAATGTAGCCTATCTAAGTTATACCTGTTGAACCGTAGACAGCACACGCTGTGTTCATCTAATAAAGATCTTCATCTCTAGCAAACAATAGTCTTTGCAGATTTGCTTTCAATTGACTTTAGATCCAAAGCCACGTCTTCAACGCTCTTGATGTTCTTAAACTTTCTGTTACAACTCTGAGTGAACCGCTTCAGACGGCTCAGTGTGCGGCGGGAACTGAACGAATCATTCAAACGGATTCACGAACCAATTCACTGGCTTGCCAACTGGTTTGATCAAGCTTTTGAACAGAATTGACTCAAAAGAATGAATTATTCACGAATGGGCATCACTCATTGCCAAGAGAGAAGTAGAATGCGCGTTTGGAATAAACTGAAGCATTTATAACTTGTATTGCATTAAGATAAAGTAACGAGAGGAGCGTGGCCCACAGTAACAAAATAAATGTAGCGGTTTTTTTTTTTTTTTGGTTTGTTTTTTTCACTAAAACTGTACTTAAGTAAGAGTAAAAGTACCCATCTTTAAATATACTCCAAAAGTATTAGTTACCTCCAAAAAAAAAAAATACTCAAGTAAATGTAACAAAGTAAATGTAACTCGTTACTACCCACCTCTGGAATTTAATTAGAATAGAAATAAAGTACCAAAATAGTTCAAATAAATGAATTTAAGAATATGAGGTATTCACGCAATCAAATTGACATTAAAAAGGCAATGTCTCAGGTGACAGACTTACTGAAATTAGTTTCTGTGTAAAAGACACCAAATTAATTGAACAGATTAACACACTGGAATGAAATGTACAAAATTACTCACTTTGAGTATCAAAATATCCCTCTGAACATACACAGTTCTTATGAGTGCTTAATAACCCAGTATGAACAGACATTAAACGCTGTGGGCCCACAAACACACCATTCATTCACAACCCATCCTGTAGCAGGCCTGAATCGCAGCTTGAGCTCATGGTGGCCGGGAAACTGAAAAATAGTCCCTTCACTCTCCTAAGCACAAACAAATCAGACAAAAGTTCCTTAATTCCGTAAGCGGTGATACAGCAATCTTAAAATCCTGCAGAAGCCTCGCGCTGCTTCTTGTTCTTCTCGCCGAACGAAATGCACCTCCTATGCCGCCAGAGGAACTCCAAATATCATGGGTATTTGGGGCGCTATCTGGTCCTCAGCACCTTCATCATCGTGCAGGAAACATGATGTTATTCTAAATAGAACATTATTTTGTGTATTTAGTGCAATGCAATGTGTTTATGCAGTTTAAGTTTCAAAAAACACATAATTTTCCACATATTGTACATTATTTTTTCTTCTCTATGCCCCGCCTTTCTGAAACGCATCGTTTTTTACAAAGCTCATCGTTCTGAAAAGCGAGGTGTGCTCTAATTGGCCAGCTATCCAGTGTGTTGTGTTTGGCCGAATACCTCAAGCGTGTGACGGAAATTTTACACCTCTTAACATACTGTGATGCCGTCTCCTGGTGTGACGAGACAAAAACAATAAACCCATTACAAATGAGGCTTTTGTTGCATCCACTGGGGACATAATTACTGACTATAATGACTTATACTGTCTTTTTACGCATTGTGTTGCATATCGCGCTGCGTAAATGTAAAACCATGTCTGAATTTGTGATTGGAGAAATGACAAACAACAAGCGCAACTCTACACTACTCAAAACTCATGTTTGAATTGTCAGTGGCAAATTCTTTAAATATGAAAACATACTTACAGGCTGTGAGTAAGCAGCGCCAGACTGTCCTTGCAAAGTTGGAATTGCCCCACTTTATAGAAACAGACACCATATTGTAGTCAATACCATTAAAAAAACTATTTACTTTTAATAGAAGCTATTTACGCTCTCTGGAGCGCAAACACAAATACTCACTGGATACAGCTTCACCTGAGGGTGCTCTTGCTTTCTTTAGCGTTTGCTTTCTCTCTCACCCCAGTAAAACCGGGCCTGAAGGGATTATATTTGGAGATGCTTGGCTTCAAAGTGTTGGACAGCGTGAACTCTCTCTCTCTCTTACACACACAAAGACATTTAACTTAAGTGACTTTATCAATAAAATAGTTTTGGCAAAGTCTGCCATATGCGTATAATTCATATTCACAAACGCACTCTTCTGCTCTCTCTTCATTAACTGCATACAGCTCAATCCTCCATTATTAGAGCTAAAATGACGCTTTGGAATTATAAGTAATGAAGGCATGCAATGTTAGTAAAAAGTTGCTAAATTAGTTGATTCACGTCTTGGCCGCACTACCAAATTAGGCTTGCTTTTTTGATACTAGCGTGAGAATGTCTCCACTCACTACCATATTTTCTTACAGCACTTGACTGCTGTTGCAGTGAGAGAACTGCCCTCAATGCCGCTCAAAACACCGA
This sequence comes from Cyprinus carpio, assembly GCF_018340385.1. NCBI lineage: Eukaryota > Metazoa > Chordata > Actinopteri > Cypriniformes > Cyprinidae > Cyprinus > Cyprinus carpio. Next base: position 1,890,485 of record NC_056594.1, on the reverse strand, counting down.
GCTCGAGCGGCACTGAGTGGAGTTTTCTCACTGCAGCAGCAGATACGCGCCGTTGATGATGGGCTGGAAAATGTTGAATTACAACAAAGAATCACAAGCTTCAGACAATGGGACACCATTAAAGAGGAAACTATATGACAGATTATGGACTTGGGAAGCAACAATACAAGTGGGTATACCGAGGATATACGCAAATATTGATCCTTAGAAGTCATAATACGCAAACAGTCCGGGGAAAAAGTAAGTATGGTGTATAGTTGTGTATGGCCCCGACTACACCACCGTTCCTTCCTTAAAAGACTTCCTGTCTTTTGTTTAGTATAATCAATATAAAGTAGGCCAATATTAAATTTTAAAACAATATATAATTTTTTTTTTAGATTATAAGCATTGATTAGGATTATCACTGGCATCAGAACATCAGAGAGGAGGTGGGATATAGCTTTCTTTTTCTCAGCATGAGTACACTCTATGTAGAAATACTTTTCTCTGTGTGTGTGTGCGCGCGCACATGTGTATTACATAAGCTCTATTATAAGTTACAAAGAAACAACATGCTGAGTGTATTATTATGTTCCAGGGAAAGCTCTGCAGGATGGCAGAAAATGTGGAATGGCCTGTAATCAAAAGGTCTTGTCTAGACACCTCTCACATAGCTACTGTGCTTACGAAACATATGCAGTGTATACAATGTGTGCAGCTACTTTTCAAAAACTTCATAAAAATACTTCCCTGTGTTTTTAAACAGAACCAGACTGTGCATTTGAACGGAAAAGCTCATAGACTGATGAATCCCTGCAGTGTAGATCTAAATACTCCAAACCAACAAACATCAGAGAAAAAGACAGAACTGCTTAAAGGCCTGTGTCTATATGCCAATATATACTATTATTATTAATATTTTTCCTGCCATTTGTACAAAGCTTTTTGTAGAACGCTGTAAAAATGTGGTAACTCATCTCAGTTGAGGAAACCCGATTACCTTAATTCATTTAAGATTACAAACCAATAGTTTTGGTTTTTTGAGTTCTCTAAAAAAAAATTCACAAAAAAAACAACAAAAACAAAACAACAACAACATTTAAACTGTATTGATGAAAACCATTTAATTTAATAACATTGACTCTGCTCTCTTATAGTTACCTGCTTGTTAACTAACAGGCTGAGTTCACAACGTTTTGTATTAAGTGCAATGAATTTCAATAAAATATGAGTAAAATTACCCTACTTACTTTATTCAATAAATTTAACTGTTTTACAGATTTTACAGCAAACTCAAGAAAAAATCATTAAATTTATATTAATTAGTGACATAAACTAAAACTTTTTTTAGCATAAATTAAAGGTGAAGTGTTCCATTGTGACATCAAAGAGAATTGCATAAATAAACAAATATTTACACTTTGTTCAACAAAGAAATAAATAAAAATGTATAGTTGATTGACTGGTTAAAAAAAAATCTAATGATCTTAGCCACCTACAGTATCATTCCATTTTAAGCTCTTAAATCATATCCAACATTTCCCTGAAATGATCAACACATTCTGTATCCTAATAAAATATTAATTAATTCATTCATTCATTCATGCATTCATTCAACTATCTTTATTAGAGCTACCTAATATTTTTATTGATTTATTTGGTGCATGGCTTAATGTTGTTGCCAGCGATAAATGGTTAATAATTCTCTGAAAGGATACAATTGTTCACAGTATGTAATTTTCTACATTTTTAGTAAATACACTTAGAGGTCAATAAGAATAAATGCATTAAATTGATCAAAAGTGACAGTAAATACATTTATGACATTAAGACATATATTTGTTGCAAAAGATTTCTTTTTAAATAATTTCTGAAAGATCATGTTCTTTCAAAAACATCTAAAAAAAAAATTACAAATTCACTGTTCCCGTATTTTAATGTATGTTACTAAAGTCCTTGTTCAATGCAATATTCATCGCCGACTCCATAACATGAGCACCATTCTAACTGTAAAACACAGCCCTACAATGAAAGGTGTTATCTGATGATTACCATGTGCCAGTGGTAATGGTCTTTTTTATGACTGAAATTCACATGGGGTCTCGCATTCCCTCTGTGACAGAGCTGACAGGTCGTTCCACCCCAAACTCACACCACTGATTGGGCTTCATGTCAACACGCTGAGCTGCTCAGGACAAACAGAGCAGTGTTTTGAAAACCCCACAGAGCAGCAGTGTTTATACTTCAACATCACCCTGCAAATGTCTACTTGTACCTTACTCTGCACATTAAACTGGGAAAGTACTTTCAATTCCATAACATGATGTTTTCAGAGTGACAGTAATAGGCTGCTTGGTTTATTGTGCTGTTAATTCCTATTACGAATCCAGAATTGGACTATTGGAATCTGAAGAATAGACAAAAAGCCTTTTCTGAAGTGCTCCACATGTTTTAATGAGGATGTGGGCTGTGGACGCTTTAAGTCATTTGTGATTGGTTGTCATGTGAGCTTTCGGCTGTGATGATTGGCTTGTTTTCACATGTTCCTGAGCGGTGCATGTGAGAAGTGCGAGAGCATTGTGTTTCGCCCTGCGGGGTTCACCTGTGACCCTCTTCCACACCCTCAGAGCACCCAGCAGAGCTTTACGTCGAGGTCACGACCTTTCACCTGTCTCTCTCAAACTACCCACAGAGAGGTCACGCTTCAGAGAGAGAGAGACACAGAGAAAGAGAAATGAGCCTTCATCTTTTGTTTCTTCTCAGCAACACAAACCTACTTCCTCTCTCTCTCTCTCTCTCTCTCTCTCTCTCTCTCTCTCTGTCTGTCTCTCTCTCTATCTCTCTCTCCTTCACAGATTCAGATTCAAGTGGTTTTATTGACATGCTACAAAAGCTTTACACTTCCAAAGCATTAGTAACTTTAGCCTGTATACACAAACATAAACAATTAAAAATAACTTACTACTCCTAACTATAACATGAAAAATGGTAATGCTGATTTTTGCAAAATAAAAATAAAAACAACTGTTTGCTATACTGTCTAATAGTGATGCATGCTAATAAAGTAAAATTACATGGAAAATGATTTGTCATGCTATTTATACTCTCTATCTGTCTCGCTTCCTCTCTTTTCCTCTTTCCTTTCTCTCTCTTTTTTTTTCCAATTAGTGCCACAGAGAAATTATCATAATAATCATCTGTGAATGAGGATGTTTTAAACCACAGAATGAGGCACAGATTTCTGCAATCAGATACTGCGGCAGAGTTTTTACTGTACAGTGACGCAGAGGAAGATGCACGTCCTGTCCAGCTGAATGACTCTTCCTTGTTAGCGTACAGGAAGCACAGAGGAAGTGTCAGCTGTGTTGGCAGCCTCAGACTCACTTCAGTCCCAGCAGGGTAAACTTCTGTCTTCATGAGATCTTCATGAGAAGTGATCTCTCCTCCAAACATCTTTTTTTATTTTTATTTTTAAATCTGTGTTCAGTTTTTTCTTATTTACAGAGTCTGGTTAGTTTAAAATGGTTTGTTTCCCCCTTTAATGCTAAATAATTCCTATTACTATGCTGTTATTGCTCATATAGGAACAGGACTTGAGAGGTGAGCTCTATTAGACCAGTAAACACCTAGTTCTCCTCACATGAAGTGTGCCACAACTCAACTCACAAATATTTTAGCAGAGTTTGATTTTGGCATGTAGCTAAGCTAGATTGCATTTATAATGATTAAAAATAAAATAGGCAAAAGTAAAATTGAGTAAAAATAGATTCAGCTTTATACCCTTTTGGCACTTACTGAAATAATAATATGCTCTAAGTATGAATGGAATGGAATGTTTTTGGACATTTATTTGTAATTAAATGAAAATGTATTATAGTTTGAATTTCTATTACACACAGTTAGCTGAACATGCTAATGCTTTAACCCACTGAAGTAGGGCTTAGGTGCATCTTTACATGTAATTTCATAATTACTTCTATTGTCTTTAAAATATGATTAAAGTGCTGCCTGTACTGACAAGCATTTATGGCTAATTAAAGTATACTTTAATGTAATTTATATTTAAACTTGTATGTCATATATTTAAATGTACACATTTCTAACTATAAAGTTGAAAGTTAATATACTGTGTCAACTCATTATGTTGGATCTTAGCTAGAGTGCTAGAGTTTCATAAATTGTCGGGAGTGTAGACTTGAGAACTATCAGCACATCTCCTGTGTGACGGCACACGCTGAGGGCAGTGCTGGTTTATAAAGCACAGGGTGAGAAAGAAACAAGGGTTTGGCCTCAGAATCAGTTCAATCTCAGGAACAACACTTTTGTCTTCCGATTCAGATTCAAGTAGCTTTATTGGCATGGTAAAAAAGTATCTATACATTGCCAAAGCATAGAAACATTTAAACAAACATTTAACACAAATATACAGTACATACGAACAGAAGCACAGCATATAGAGTCTATATATCTGTATACAGTAAAATGACTTCCACTCTTCCACTCTTCTGTCTTCCTGTGGCTGTTTAAGGTGGAGAAGCACATTTTGAAAGCCTGCATAAACAGAATGTATTTCTGTGTAATACCGTCCGTCATATGTGTCAGTTTACCTACAAATGGTTTTAGGATTTACACAGAAGTTCATTGTGCTTGTGTTTCATGAATGAGGTCCATAGTGTCTTGTATTTTGTATATTATGGTAATGCACAAAAAATGAATGCCTGTGTGAAATAAACATTACCTATGTGTGTGTGTGTGTGTGTGTGTGTGTGTGTGTGTGTGTGTGTGTGTGTGTGTGTGTGTGTGTGTGTGTGTGTGTGTGTGTGCGCTTCCTGACATACATGCAGGTGTGGGTCACATGACTGTGTGTCAGACTGTATCCGGGGGCAGCGGGCCAGGGCCTGTGCTGTATTTTGGTTGTGAATGTATGGATTCCTGTGTGTGTGTTTCATGTGTAAGCTAACCATTCTTCCACACTTCCACGTTTTCATCCTGTTAAGTTGTGTGTTTTCACAGCGAGATTGTTTTGTTGATGTTCACTGAGTTTTCACATAATACCAGTGGAGTAACCATAGTTAAAGATGGATTAGAACTTTTGGCTGGTTGTGGTTGGATGGTGTTTAGTGATGTTTTTAGCTTATGTTTCTTCTGTCTGTCCTGACCTGCTCAGAGTCTGTGTGTTCCTCTGCCAGTGTGCAAGTTCTTCAGCTGCAACAGGCACATAAGGTCAGGGTTGAGGGCTCAGAGTTGGGCACATACTGGGTTCACTGATATGTGCGTAGAGGTCAGAGGTTACAGAGATGAGATGACCCTCATAGGTCAGCCAGAGTCTGTTTTCTGTCCAGAGAAGTGACTGGGATGTGATGTCAAAGGTGAAGGTTCAGGGATAATGATGGTCAGCCATGCGTGTGTGGGCTGTCAGCTTCAGTTTGATTTCAGGGTAGTGTGATCGGACATGACACTTTCACTAACTGTATCACCAACAATTAACAAAAAGTATAGGTATGTCCTAGTTTCATCTGTTAGGCTCACTGACAATGTCCTTCTCAGCTGCTAAACATTAGAGAGAGGGATCTTTGCTTTTGCAGCTTGATTAATTAATATTTTCATTTTAGAAAGCCTTTTATTTTCTTCACACAACTCATTTAAAAAACAATAAATCTAATGAAATGTGTCAGAACTTGTTTAAGCGTAAATGTATCTATATATTAAAAAAAATACAGAAGAGAGTAACTCACACTGAAGTATTAATGTCTTGTGTTAATGCTAAACTCTCTTTATTTTCTAGATGCTTCAGTTTATTAACTCAGGGTTCAGTTATTAGCCCTCTCCTTTTCTCAATATACATACAACACTGAGGATTGATTGATGATACCTGAGGGTCATTGGGGTTGTCTGGTTTTACAAGAGAGAGGAGAGTTGAAAATAAAGTTACTCATGCATGCTAAACAGTCCTTTCGATTGTTTTAGTTGCAAATCCAACTCCACATCTTAATAATAGACTTTACTGTATTAGATATGATACATGATAAAGCCTTTTAAAATGCTTTGTCTCCATCTCCCTGACTTGTGCCTGTCCACAACTTTATCCTGGAGACAGTGCCTTGCCACCGAGAATTGGTTGTTTGCTTCAGTTGCACTACCAAGGACTAAAATGCTCCAGAAAAGCTCTTTTCATGCTGAGCTGATCAAAAGGAGCACAGCTGATCACAGTTGAAAGTCAGATGGCTCTGTGTGACATTGAGAAGGTGATTAGCTACACCTGATCGAGTTTACAAGTCATTTTTAATAAGGAGGTGATCCTTTTTCCAACCCAGTGATTCTGTTTTTATTTATTTAATTTTTTTTTTTTTTTTTTGACATGTTGGTGTTATATCTTTCACTTGGATGTTATAAGTTGCACTGAGTAAATACAGTTGGATAAAACAAAAACTGTGTCTGTCTTCATGAACACCAGTTAAGTTTAAGCAACCATGTTCTCGTCCAGTTTCATGGCATGGTAAATGTGCTTTTACAAGATCTGCTATTAGAGTAGAGTTTAGAGATGCTGAAAAAATCCTTCTGCTTGTACTTCTTCACAAACTCAAGAACCCACACCACTCAGCAGGAGTTTGTTTTTCAGTTGGAAATGACCATTGTAAGCTCTTGCGAAATGACAAGCATCACCTGTAAAGGGGAAAATTTTGCCATATATATAGAATGTTTTTTCCTCCCTTCATACTGCAGACAAGCAAATTTGTTGATTCTTAAAAAGTGATTTCACACGTGATTTCCAGTCTCTGTGCTTACATTTTCTGAGCTGATTTCTCTCTAATTGTCCTTCAAAAAGAAAACAAAACTCTGAAAGCAACAGGAAGTAAACACTGTTATTTGAGGCAATGACAAATGGCCATTTCTTATCTGGGCAGGAAAGAATGTACTCGAACCGAAATTGTACAACCTTCCTCAGCAGCACCCAGCAACAACACCAGCCTCCTACAGTCTAAAAGTGTCTATGTTTTTCATAGCTGTGTGCTTTAGGAATGCCCTTGGGCCCCACTAACTGCTTTTGACTCCAAACATTTGTACACATGTGTGTGTGTGTGTGTGTGTGTGTGTGTGTGTGTGTGTGTGTGTGTGTGTTACAGACAATGTTGGGGAAAGTTACTTATGTAAAAGTAATGCATTACAATATTGTGTTACTCCCTAAAAAAGTAACTAATTGTGTTACTAAATTACTTTTTATAGAAAATGTGTTACGTTACTTTTGCATTACTTTTTTTCATCTGGAATGGGCTAATTTTTCTCTTTTCAGCAATAAAACAATGAAACCCAAATGTTGTTTATCTAAAGTCATTTTTGTTATCGACGTGTTCAGCAGTATTGGTTAATAAAATGGGATTAAATACATATTTGTGATATTTATTGCAGGTTTACGTCATCTTCTGAGTTTGCATTTGACAGTTTTTATTCATTTTGAGGAATAGTGAATCTGTTTTTGTGCGAGTGAGATGAGCAAATGCATGTTGACATTTAGTCTAGATCTACAGTAACATCATGTTACTTGCAATGCGTTTCCCCAACACTGAATACAGAGTCTTGCTGTAGGTCTCCACTCTGACACAAACACACACTACGCATTCACAGAGCAGTGTTTTGTCTCATTTTGGGATGTAGCATTCTGTGGGTGTGTTTTGCGATACTGATCTTGTTTACAGTTCAGCCAGCCATTTTGAAACCTTTCAGATTCAGGAAATGAGGGCATACAAGGGTTGACAAAGTTTCAGGGCAGGTGTGTGTCTTTTCAACATACAGTAACATGGGACAATTAGAGAGTAAAGCCAATTGAATGGACTGCACATCCGTTCCTCACAGTCTTGTTTTCTTTTGTGAAATATTAAATATGTCATCTACCCTGAATAAGGTCTACTGGTGTGTGTCTGTGTGTTTCTTAATGTGTTGGACACCTGCTGAGGAAGCTTTTAAGAGCTTAACCTGTCCTTCACTCATCTTCAGGCTGACAGAAGCCTGAGGAACTCCAGTTTATTTTAATCCTTGTGTTGAAGTTCAAGACAGAGTGTCTTAAGAACACCATCAAGTCTTGGTGATCACAGACAGATGGCCCTGGAGTATATCTGATCTGTTAAATGTGTGTTGAGGAGGTTACTGAGGCCAAGTGCACTCTACACATTTGTTTCCAATTTTAAAATATATTCATTTAACCTGCCTGAGAAAGACATGAGAAAGCTGCTATGAGGCCAGATAATATAGTTATGACAATCTACAGGCAGGGACTAACATGCTATCCTGTGGTAGCCATTGAGCGCTTGGTTTAATGTATACTTCAGTAGAGTTGGGAATATCGTAATTACAAGTTTCGAGCACATTAATGACTGAGTGAAGTTGCATTTATGGCAACTTTCTCGGTTTGTTTTATGTAACACAAAAATGTCATTTTGGTACTATGTATACATTTTCGATAACAAGAGAATCATTTGAATCATTTTGAATTCAGTGTAGTTATTTGGGTTTATTGTTGGGTTTAAAATGTCATTTTGCTACTATGTATACATTTTCGATAACAAGAGAATCATTTGAATCATTTTGAATTCAGTGTAGTTATTTGGGTTTATTGTTCACAATTTAATTATGTTGTTTTGTTCAGGCTTCTTCCGTGTTACGTCTGACTTGAATGTGTAACACATCCTAATTACAAATGTATTGGCGATACGATTTTCCCAGGTGAACGTTAAGGCAGAGTTAATTACAATGTCAGATTGGTCAGGACGTTTATGTTGCTTAAACCTGCCTAATCTAGTGGCGTGGGTTTGAGGTGGGACCTGTTTAGCAAATCAGTGGCAAAACCTCAGTTTGGGTTCATCCTCAAAGGTACATTTAATTCATTAAGTAAAGATGATTTCAGACTTGTCTGTCACGGGTAGTTAAAGTGGCTGGGGTTATATATTGGGGTTACCCTTTTATAAAGACAATATAAATCAATGGTATGTCCTTTTATAGATAGTTAGATAAACGTGTGCTGTGTTTGTTTGTTAAGTTTTGAACATTCCCTTTCTTCCACAGCATTTCCAGTTTATTCCAGGTCCAAATACCATTCCCCTTTCCAGAGAAGAGCCCAGGAGAGATAAAGAGAGAGAGGGTGAGAGAGTGAGAGAGAGAGAGAGAGAGAGAGCATGCGTAGGCTGTGCACAGGAGACTCGACAATTTTAATAGAGTTTGAATTTAGCATGCAAGTTAACAATGTGAAATGTTACTTTAATAAGCACAAAAACACAGAAATATTTGGTAAAATACTATTTAATTTTTTTATCTATGCCTTCAGTACATTGCAGTGAATTCTGGGAATAGAATTTGGTTTATATATTGTGGAAGCTCACTAGGTTTTGTTAGAGAGCTAACATCTGGTATAGTCTCACAATATAGCATTGCAACTTTAGTCAGTCTGATTTTAGCAAATTGCGTTTGTAGACTTTTTCTCTGTCTATGTGTGTGTGTGTGTGTGTGTGTGTGTGTGTGGCCCGTCCATTGTGCTCCATAACTGCAGCAGATGTGCACTAAACAATGCATGGATAAATAAGAGGAAACTGTGTATAAATAGCACAGTGTGTGTGTGTGTGTCTGTGTGCAACTGCAAAGCTCAAGCATGTGAAGGCATCTGGACCTATAAAGACATTCAAAACCCACCATATGGGCCCTTTCATTGCTCTATGACTCTCTCTCTCCTTTCAACAGGTGTTTGGAATGTGATATGAAAAAGATTACATGCAATAAAACTGACATTTGTGTGTGTGTGTGTGTGTGTGTGTGTGTGTGTGTGTGTGTGTGTGTGTGTGTGTGTGTGTGTGTGTGTGTGTGTGTGTGTGTGTTTGCGTGTGAAGATCTATATGCTGGTAGATTGAGTTGAAGATTTAAATACAGCTCAGATAAGAGGCCCAGAAATAAATCTCTCTCTGTTACAGTGCTTCCACCTCACCCTAAACCACATACACGCACACATACACACTGAATAATGCTATCAGCTGCTGATAGCGCCATCGCTGAATGCACTCATAAAACACAATGCTGCAGTGCTTCTGTAATGATGACATCTTACAACATGCAGGAAATGATAATCAGAGCCGAGAGAGAGACTGCAACAAACAAAAACAGAGCACAACAGTGGGGTCCTGGAAGTAAACATCTCTCAGATTCTTACTGATAATGGAAAGATCTTTCGGGACAGAAGTAGCATGTGCTTCAGGATCATGAGTGGTATAATGTGGAGGAAGGTGGGGGCAATTTTAAGGGCCCTCAACAGACAGGGGTCCAGCAGTACTTCAGACTTTTTCTGCCTAATTTAGTGATTTAAATGACCTAGTGAACCAATAAACACATGCATACTCTTAAGGTGTAGTCACTATTACCATTGATCAGCAAATGTTCACAGGTGAAATCTAGTCATTTCAGTAGGACTCCACATGATCTGGAACTTTATGTGAGAATGAAAGATTTCCCCGTGCAGATTTCACAACAGGTTCACACGGTTTCGCTGCCTTGACCAACAGAAACTGATTGGTTTGAAAGTGACTTGTGTATGAGCTGTACTTCATACATTTCTACACTACAAACAATATACTATGGACCTTTTTTGTCTGAAAAATATTGCTAATGTGATCACAGAGCTTATCCAATAGAATTGTTAAAACATTTTTGTACTCTTTAAACTAGAGTTGCATGTCTCTCTTAACCCCCAACACAAGCACTCGTCCTATTGTTGTGCCTGGAAGTTTGTTGTTGATGTTTTGTCTCTTCAGGGTCTTTTTTGACTGTGAAACAACATCCCAGGCCTTGTGGACCAATGAAATAGTTAAAAAAAATTCAAGGAGCATGTGCAACCTGAGCGTACAGAGTACAAATGGATACATGTGGTACCATGCTGATGTATGTCACATGCAATGTAAGCATACCCTAGTATATGTGTAAAAACTGAAGAATATTTCGGACGTGAGGCTAAATTATCAGTGACCTTCAGCATAATAACTGACACGTGGTGCGTTTCCTGTACAACTCGCTGGTTAACTACCATAGTACAGTGCGTTCCTGGAGAAATTAACTAACTAGTCAGAACCTTTTTCCAAAACTGTGCATCAGGGATCTCCAACTCTGCTCCTGGAGAGCTACTGTCCTGCAGAGTTCTGCTCCAACCCCAGTCAAACACACCTGAAGCAGCTAATCAAGGTGTTAAGGCTTACTAGATAATAGCAGATGGGTGTGTTGAAGTGAAGTCTGCAGGGAGGTAGGGTTGGAGTTGGATCTTCATCATTTGAACCATAACATCGTATAATGATATAGAATGTATCACATGTTAGTCTGCCTATTTAGAGCATGATCTATAAGTCCACACGTCATACTAACAAGAAACTATGCTTCTAAGCATAGGTCAAGAGCTGTAGTACCAACCACACACGTTTTCGATGCAAATATCTGCTGGAATTGTGGTTTCGGGAAATGCTGAATTGTTGAACTATGTTAGTAACGATGGAGCTCTTGACCATATAGCACCTAACAATGCTTTTGGGAAATGCACCCTTAGTTAATAACAGAGGTTGAACTCCTAGAAACATCTGGAGATGTGTGTTGAGTGTATGGTTAAGAGCCTGCAGTCATGCTCCTTTGGACCAATTTTCCTGCAAAATTTGATTTCCAACCTATTCAGCACATCTGAACTGTGATTTTTCAAGTGATCCTGAAGACCTTGATTAGCTGGTCCAGGTGTGTTTGATTAGGGTTGTAGCTAAACTCTGTGGAACAGCGGGTCCCCAGGAGCAGGATTGGAGACCTGTGGTTAAGTCAGTTGCATTTTGGTTGATTTTCTCTGAAAAGAGAGCACTCACACTCTGGTTCTAGAACTGACGCTCTCTTTCTCTCTGTCTTTCGTCCTAGTTTCCTGTATTCTGTGACAGCACCTTGGGGAGTTATGGGGAGAAGGAGGGGTGAGGAGAAGAGAGCTTAGAGAGTAGAGGCTGTATAGGTTTTATTTAGTCACTAAAGGTTCAGCTGTCCTATATTAGTGACACACTTGAGGCCAAAGAAGAGCCGAGAAGCATATGTGACGATCAGAACCGCATGTGTGACTGCGAGTTGAGATGGACCAGTATGTGTCAGTCTAAAGAGAAGTGTGTGTGTGTGTTGTGTGTAAGGGTGAACGTTACAGTTGTTTTCTGTGGAGATTTGGTTTCAAAGGCAGGTGTGTTACTGAGACCCTATTAGATATATGTGTGTTTCTCTATTTCTCTGTCTCCTAGGTGTGGCCGTGTTTAGTTTAGCCTCAGGGTGCCACGTGAATTTCATCATGACCTTTTGGAACTGAAAGACATAATCCAAAGAGCTTGCAGGATCCAAGGATGTCACCAGCTTTAGCTAACTTTAGGAGTTTAAAGGGCGTTTTCACACCTGGCTTGCTTGGAGCATTTGTTTAGAAACTTGAATCGGATCCACACAAAAACAATTGGTCTGAGATTGTCTGTAAGATTGTAAATGGACCCCTTGATCGTTTGAAGTGGTTGTTTTTCGAAACTTGGTGCATTTTCATTTAGGAATCGTATTCCACACAAAAACAGTTGGTGTGAGATCACCTGTCATGGCTTGCAAATTGAAACCCAGTTATCTTAAAATGCTGTGGCTTTTCTCTGAAACAGGTGCTAGACAGCCGTCCCAACGAAGCCTTGATTTCTGCTGATAAATATATTTACATAAGTAATCAATTAGTGAGAGCTGGGATCAAGGCTTATATACATGTGTTTGTGTAATGACAGATAGTCAGATAATCTTGATGGATGAACGCTATGATGGGAATCCCATAAAAACTATGTATTACCAATGAGAGGACAGTTACTCATGTGACTTACATAAACACATTTTTGTAGCTTTGAAATTTGAAGAGCAAACTGAACCAAAGTGAAAGGCAACACTAATGATTTAAATCCATTTCAGAACAATGCAAACAACCAACAGGTCTGAAAACACTGCCTGAAGATGCATCCCTTCCATTCTACAGTATGTTTATGATGTGCAGTATTCATGAAATATATTTAATAAATTTGGGCTGCTGAAATATAATTTCTATCTAACAATAATCTTTCTTCTAATTTTTGTTCTTCCAGATCCAATTTACAAAGAAACTCTCACTTGAAATGTCACTTTTCAAGACAAAAGACCAAAGATTATATTTTTGGCCGCTGTGGCATCCATGTATAGTTATTATTTTTGCAAGAAATAATAATATAGTGCTGATCTTTGTAACAGATTCATAAATGAATGTCTTCTCAACTGTTAAGTGTCAGGGTAATGCTGGGAGCACCTGGGTCATGAACTTAGTTAGTAACGGTTGTCGGCCACTTTCTTCTGTGGTATGTTTACAGTAGCTTGGTTTTGGTGTAGTTAGCTAACATCAGAGGAGAGAGCAAATACAACCATGTTTGTAATTTTATGGCTAATGCAATTAGACATTCATCACTTTTTTTTTTTTTTTAAAGAGATATTTCAATGAATTCCTCTCCCAGAGGGGAATTTATTGGTCAATCTGGTAAAACTGAGACATTGTTGAGATCCAGCAGTGTAACTAGGACCTTAAGGACCCCGGCACAAAAACACATGATATAAATTATGTCATAACACTTTCTAAATAAAAAATATCCCAATAATTCCTGGTGTATGTGTCACTTATGCACTTGCACCAGGTATTGTGGAGCATTGGAGCATCCAAAAGATGAAAAAATGCGAAACTTTATGCAGATATCAAGAGAAAAGTGACCGGCAACAACCAGTCACTGTGGGATGCAGTGACTGTGACATCTGTAATGATCAGATATTACTATATTTAAATCCAATCTCAAATACAATTTGAATGCTTTCATATTGACTAGACTAGCTGGTTTAATAAAAATGTATTGCAGCAGTAGTTTCCAACCCTGGTCATGGATTACCCCCAATTCTGCACATACTGTATATTTTCCTAATCAAACTCACCTGAATCTACTCATCAGCTTGTTTAATAAAGACTCCATAACACGAAATAGGTCTGTCAAATAAGAAAGACATCCAAAATATGTACTGTTGGGGGAACTCCAGTCCAGGACAAGGGCTTGGAACCACTACATTAAACTAAAGTTTTGTAGTACTTAATTTCTTCTCAAGTTCAAGATCATATTTTCCCGGTCTTGTCATGGTATTGGGAGCATTTAGACTCTGATTTGTGATCTCTGCCAACTTATGATCAGTTTGTGCAATCGTGTCTCTAGATGGGAGCACACTATGTGTTCGCTGCGGAGGTTCAAGTGACCCTGATGCAAATCCAAAATATTTACACTGTTAACTGTTCAGACCCTTCAGGTCCCTGTCTCAAGCCCAGTCTTGTCTGGTCTGCAACATTGACAGATTATAAACATTTGCACACCTTAAAGCAGAACCGTTTCGTGTTTTCATTGGCACTGAATCGTGGTTTCCCCCACTGCAGTGGACACGCACTGTTAGGAGTCTTAATATTTAATCTATACGTGCATATGAGATATTGTGATTACATTAGGGTTCCTGGAAATAATGGGTCCCCTGTTCTGAGGGACCCACTGCAATATCCCGCCTGCAATACTCCTAGTTTTGCTACTAAACAAACAGGTGAAATTAAAGAGATGATGATTTCATGCTCTGTAAAACAATAGCTCCTAAATTAAACAAAATACACAAGAGATATGAAATCGGTATGAGCATAAGGTTTTTTTATGTGCAGAACAGAGAGAGATGACTCACAGGTTCACAATTTGTGTCTCTCTCTCTCTCACACACACACACACACTGCATGTTTGCACAGCATGCAGTGCTACAGCAGATTTGCCTGCAGCAGTTCACTATGTTGATCTGCGTATTACAGGACACAGTCCAGGATATCAATTATGCTCAATCTGCAGTCACAGATGAGCTGGATCTCTAAAGCATGTGTAAGCAAATATTTATACAGAAAACAGACAGGAAATCCAGCAGTAAAACTGGATAATGTCTATAATTGAGCCCCTTCAGAAGAAGAAACCCAGTGTTTTTGGCAATACTTACTAAATAAACACATTCTTCAGAAGTCCTGGCGGATGAATCTTCTATGATGGTTTTTGACAATGCAAACAAGAAGCAAAATATCGTACTTGAGGGTGGGCTCTTCTGACTTGGGTCAGTATGTAACCACCTGACAAACCACCCTTAATACTATAGGAGGCATCTCGCAACCACATATGTAGGCTACAACATCCTGGCATCAATTTGGTGACATCACTCAGATTTCTTTTCTAAAAATGTAACCCTATCTGTCAGTGCAGTTAAATGTTAGTCATGTTTTTGGAGTAGGTCTGCTGACAGTAGAAGTCTGTAAATACAGAGAATGAATTCTTTAGTTCATCTGATGTCTGTTTGTCACTCAGTTTGCCATGACAGGACATTCTTTACATTCTGAGATATTCATTCTTTTAGTTCAGCAAACATCTGGGCCCTGTTACTGCTTTCTGAGTGTGTATACATGTCTAAAAGCAGTTTCGACACAGATAACCCTTCATCAGTCAGACATGTGCTCTCCTGTTTAATGGTTTTGGTCGTCCAGCCAACAATGAAAGCAGAAAGCCAAGCCCAAATGAATTACAGAGTTTCTCTCTCTTCATATTTTCTCATTTCTGATTTGTTGGGACAGGGAGAGGCTTGTATTCTCTATTTTCATTTCAAAAATATTTTATCTGAAAGATCAGAGCACGGCATACCATATACATAATTGTTCACAATGTAGAAAGAAAAAATGCAATTATTTCTTTATCATAGTGTCTGATAAAAACAGATTTTGTAATGTGAAAAAGTGTAACTTTCACAACTCCAACGTCTTCCTTTATTGAAAATGAGCTGCATGAATTTTCTGAACATTCGAAACTTTCAAATGTCAAACATGTGAGAATATATGATTTTTTTTAACAACACTTCTTGGGTGATCTGAATCTAGGAACCCACCCATATCTAGAAATATCATAACGATTTTGGGGAGGACTCATTTGACTTAGTAAGCAATCTTCCACAACACCCTAGCAACTCGCTAAGAGCCACTTAGCCACTTTGTCCATTTTTGTATGGACATCACTTACATTTTCTTTAAAAAAATATGAGAAAATTAGTTATTATCTCTATGCTCAAGCAATCTTTGAAAGAAAATCCAACCAGAAAACTCGGCAGTGTGCAGTTATACATACACTTTTGACTTCAGTTATATTTGGGTTTTATTTTAGAGAGTGTGGTTTTAGCTCTAATACCAAACACATGTGATCCCAATACTGGCTTACCCACACCATTTTTAAAAGTGTGTGTTAAAAACCCACCATCTATTTCTGTCTTTGTGCCTAAAATGAGCTTTTTATGTGTCCTCTGTGTGTAGCTCCTGTGCATGTGTTTTATTCAGAGTCATAATGTATAGCAGCATGATTGTGAAGGGTTGATTTTTATAAGTCATTATAAATAGTTTTGAGGTCATCCTATCATAGTATCCATGAATTGCCATTTGAGTGAGGTCTTTTCACGATGAGGTCACATCCTGTTTGCTTCCCAATCTCCAGAAATCCGGAGCAGGAAGCGGGGAGCTTCCCACTGCAATGTGAACGTGCTGTTGCGCTAGTCACCTGGCCTGTAAACTGAGCGCTCATGCTCACTGTTGATTGGCTCTCCAGAGTCTTTCTGATGGGTAATCATTGAGTCACTCAGTGGCTCATAGCCAATCAGTAGAATAACATGACATTAATCCCATCACAATGGCCACAATTCAATGGTAAATTTTAGATGATGTATTTCCAGTGAATTATTTTGTCAGAAATGAGTGGCTTGTTTGTTTTAACAAGCCAGTCACCAACAAATTGATAATGTTATCAGTGGACAGTTGAGTTGTTTAATCTAAATAACCTGAAAGGTTTCAATTGGTAGAGCGCAACATTGTGCCAGCTTCTAAGATATTCTGACTAAAACACCATGCCTCAAACAGCTGTGATTCGATAATATTCTAGTGACAAGCAATTTGAATGTGAATATTATAGGTGAGTTCGACTTCATGCGGTGCGGCGCAGACTGTTGACGTTTTGTAGCAATGCCTGTTGGTTAGAAACAAACCACTTAAAATAGTACCAGTCAATGAGAGGTATGGCATAAAAGTATCACCAGAGTGATTCACTCATAGACTTTATTAAGCAGCACATTGATTTGAAATAAGTTTCTAATGATCATAGTTACTTGCTAAGATATCAGGGGCTATGAGCGCATATGCTGTCAGATTTACAGCACATAAATTCAGTCATTTCTCCTCAAAAGTCATGAACGTATGTAGCTAGTGGGCAGGGAGGAGAATCGAGTAGGCTTTATAGTTACCTGCACTTTTTTTCTTTTTAATAGTACTGATGTGTATTTATGTCTGAAACATAAAATAACATTTATGTGTTTGAAAACACTTAACAGTTAAATAAAAGCACTCATCGAGCACTCTTGCTAGGTGCCAAGTGCAAACATAACTATGTTAGCACCCTCAATAGATGGTCTAGGTTAAGGGTGTCCAATGCTGCATCTGGATGGCAACAATCCTGCAGAGTGTATCTCCAACCAACACCTCAGACACTGTGTAAGGACCCTGTCAGGATGCTAAGAATTTTGAGTTATCGCACTCTTCACTTCCCTTTCAGAAGCTCACTTAGTCACCCCCTTGAAGAACAGTGCAGCCTGCCATCCAGACCAGCTTCAGAGGGTTTGGGTTTGTGGATTTAAGTGATGAGTGGCTGCAGTGCTGGCTGTGATTTGTCGTGCTGTGGTAAACAGCCCTTAGTGAACAGGTTTTCTCCTTATCGACTTCCCAAGTTGTGTGATGTTGAGAGTCTCGTGCTGATCGAGCCCAGTCTCATGAAAATGCATATAAATAGTATGCCAAATAAAAATGAAAACTTGTGGTATTGATATGCAAAAATGGACTTTGGTATGCATATGATATGCATGTGTTTGGCCTGCACATAATACGTAGTTTTCTTGTATATATTATACAAAATTTGTTGGCGTGCATATGATACGCATCTACCAACAACCCTAAACATACCCATCACGTAGCATATGCACGCCAAAGTCCATTTTTGCATATCAATACCACAAGTTTTCGTTTTTATTTGGCATACTATTTATACGAACTTTCATGAGATCGGGTTAGTGCATCAGGCTTTCTCGTCACTGGTGCCTGGGGAGAAGAGACCGTGGAATACAGTATAAGCTTAGTCTGGAGTTAAAGCTCACCTCTGTTATAAGACTGATCATGTTCGGTAATTGTTATTGCTCATTAAAGGGGTCATATGATGCTGCTAAAAAGAACATTATTTTGTGTATTTAGTGTAATGCAATGTTCGGTTTAAGGTTAAAAAACATTATAGTTCTCTTTTATGCCCCGCCTTCTGAAACGGATCGATTTTTACAAAGCTCATTGGTCTGAAAAGCATGGTGTGCTCTGATTGGCCAGCTATCCGGTGCATTGTGATTGGCCGAATGCCCCAAGCATGTGACGGAAATGTTATGCCCCTTAACATAATATGCTGTCTCCCAGCAACACGAGACTCAGTCCAGCTGCTCTGCTCATGCACATCCCATCATCACTTTCTTTTAGCAGTTCAGTCAATGTACTGTTAGGAGTAACTGAATAGTTCGGGATATTGGTTTATTTCACATCAGAGGGAGTGTAAGGCACGTTTATAAAGTTATTTGTGGATAAGTGCATACAGGAGACGCAAACTGTTTCAAACGATTCTGTTTGATTTGGTGAACTGGTTCGACCGGTTCAGTAAGAAGATCCTGTTAAATAGAAAGATTTGTTCATGATAATCACTAGACGAGACAAAACAAATAAAACCCATTACAAACTAGACATTTGTTGCATCCAGTGAAGACATAATTACTGATTATAATGACTTATACTGTCTTTTTAGGCGTTGCGTTGCGTATCGCGCTGCGTAAACTTAAAACCATGTCTGCATTTGTGATCGGAGAAACAACAAACAACAAACCTACTCTACTGCTCAAAACTCGCATTTGAATCATCATTGGTAAATTATTTAAATAAAAAAAAACGTACTTACAGGCTGTGAGTCTGAAGCACCAGACTGTCCTTGCAAAGTTTGAACTGGCCAACTTTATATAAACAGCCGTTGTGCCACAGACACACTGCAGACTACAGGTTCAGGAAACAGTCCTCATCCTCTATAAAATGTGCTGCACACATCTGAATATTTGGGTTGGACTGTTCTGGAACAGTGTTGAAATACAACTTAACCACTGATTTCTAGTCATGTCCTCTTTTGGAAGGCCAAACAAAGTTTCACTTCAACGAAACACACAGTGACTCCACAAAAAAACGCCTTCTTTCTTTGCGTGAACATTTGGGCGCGTTATGCAAATCTTCCCACATAGTGACGTAGAGATGTGGGGCGTGTTAGAATGAGCCGTTTCAGGGGGGTGTGGTTGATCCTTAACTTTTATAAAGAATATCTCTTTGGATTTGAGACTTTAGTCATTGCAACTTTATAGATCTTCTTTATGCACCAAGACCTTGTAACAATCCAAAGAGAAAGGGAAAAATTTTAATCGCATCATATGACCCCTTTAAGTGTTACAGTTGATTCAGATATATTGCTTATGTCCTCAAAATATGAAAAAAAGAAAATAAATAAATAAACAAAGGTATTGTAAGTTGAGTAGCACTTTATTTTACAGTCCTGTGCTGCATGTACATACTATGCATTTATTATTGCAATTACAAAAACTGGGTAATAACTAGGAACTAACCCTAAACCTGCCACTAAACCTAATCTTAACTCATGTAGTTACCCTATACTAGCCAGTACATTCTTGGGTAAGTACTCTGTAAGTACATGTACTGTTAAATACAGTGTAACCACTAGTTCTTTTGGAGGAGGCGGAAAATAATAAAATCCAGCTATTTTCAAAGCTGAAAAACAGCGTTACAAATGCTGACAAAAACTAAATCTGGGCAGAAATCACTCAAAAAATAAATGCTGCTGACTATGGGTACAAATGAAGCCCAGAAGAAGTCAGGAATAAGTGGAGGGACATCGCAAGTGTGACAAAACGGAAGGCTGCAGCGCGTAAGAGGGAAGCAAACCAGACTGGTGGGGGTATCAATTCAGTTCCTCCTCTCACTACAGAGGAAGAGAAAATTTTGGCCATCCTGGGGCCTGAAGCATTGGAGAATCCTTGGAGGTCTAGATGCATCAACCAGGCCTTTGCCTTATAAAGTTTAGGCTTTCAACATCAGGCCACCTCCACCCTGGGCCTCTAACATTACGTCCTCTCCAGTCTGGCCCTTCAACATCAGGCCTTCTCCAGTCTGGGCCTTCAAAATCACCAAAGGGTCCTGGTCTATTGCTCTCTTCCTCTGATTCACCTCTGTCTGAGGCCTCCTCATGTGCTGAGCAATGTCCTCTGACACAGAAGGTGACGCAGAAGTCAGGCATTGTATATAAATGCCTACATAGGGACACATTTTACCCCCTTTATCTGAATCAGAAAGAGCTTTATTGCCAAGCCCTGTGTTAATGAGCCCTTGTACATTTACAGGAAGGGATATCCAGCCATTAATGTTCAAACAGTGTGTGATCACCAGGGGATGTTCAGTGACATTGTGGCAAAATGACCTGGAAGCACACATGATTCCTTTGTGTGGCCCAATTCTGCAGTTTGCCAGGTGGCTGAAGAGGGTGGCTTTGGTGATAGCTGGCTGCTGGGAGACAGTGAATATTCTCTTCGCCCATACCTCCTGACACCTCCTGACAGACTTAAATGAACACTTAAAAACATTAAAAATTATTTTGCAAACAGTGTATATACTGTGTGTGTGTCTGTATATATATGTGTGTACATACATACATACATACACACACACACACACACACAAAAACATTTGTAGAGAGTATTCTATATTCTAATTCTGTAAAAACAACAAAATCACTCACTTATTTATACATTTTTGTTACTTTATTTGGGTACATTCATTTTCTATAAAAATACTGTGATTTGAGTGTTAAAATTTAATATAAATGAAAACCTCTAACATACTGTTTTACCAATATTGGTATATGAGAAATATGTCTTTAGGAATGTTTTAAAGATAACTCACTTGACAAACTCACCTTTTCTTCGCACAAACGAAATGAAGGCTGCGTTTCAGTCGGCATGATGAATGCTTTAAGAGGGCACTTCGAAGGGAGAATAATTGCGAGGGCCACGCTGCTATATAGTTTCAAACTGAATTTGTAAATATATTTAAAGGCGAATTAGATAATAAACTTAAACCACAACTTTAAGTCTTCAATCTTCAAAAGTAATAGGGCATAGGGTCAATAACAGAACACACCCCAGGTGCGGCACAATCAATGACATCAACACAGCAAACTAACGACGATATTTGCCTCTAACCACAAGTGAAGAGCTGTCATTCCAATGACACAAGTTTGCGATGCAGTTTGCGAATGTTCGTTTGAACTATGGTTTCGGGAAACACAGAATCGTTGAACTATGTTGGTAACGACGGAACTTGCGACCAAAGTTGCCTAATGATGCTTTTGGGAAACGCACCCCTGCGTGACAATAGATCCCTTAACCCGCCCCATACAAAAACATAACTACTACAACAAATTACAAACTTATTAACAAAAAACACCAAATTAAAAACTCATAGATAAAAGACTCTTGGTTAATAGTGAATACGTGTTCCCTAATCTAAAGTGTTACCATAAAAATATGCCTTTAAAAAGACATTATTAAAAATAATCTGATTTGTATGTGTGATTAATCACAGAAAGTTGTATGATTAATTAGTGTATTTTTTTTTTTTTTTTACTTTTAATAAGCTGTATGTTTCCTATGTAGGGTATGCCAGATGTCACAATAACAGTCAGTGACCTGAATCTCACACGGACTCAAACAGTGTTGCCCCAGTGCGCCATGCACGGGTGTATCTAGTGTTTATGGCATTTTTACAAGGCCATTTATTATTGTTTATGCTGCATTGTATCTTTTGTAATGAATAAGGTCATAAATACATGAGGCTTGTGTGTTTTATTAAAAACCGAAGTGTGATGGAAACACTTCAGTCTCAGATAGCAGGAATGACCGTTGGACTCTATTGAGGGACTTTCCTCAAGAGTGTGAGTGTGTGCAACAATTATTGAAACAATGCCCCTGTTTTACACCATGACATTGTTTTGGGTCTCATACAGTTTCACCGATTTCCTCTGGTGACATTAGTGTGTTTATGTGTGTGTGTGTGTGTGTGTGTGTGTGTGTGTGTGTGTGTGTGTGTGTGTGTGTGTGTGTGTGAGGTAAAGTTTCTTCTTCTTCTTCTCTTCTGTTGGTTCCTACAGTTACACCCTGAGTGTGTGTGTTTTCAAAGCATTAGCCCCAGTCTGAGCACTGAGCAGAAATCCCATCTCTACGTCTATCTCAGACCGCTTTCAGATCTATTTCTGTGTGTGTAGCCTCTTTAAAGTGACCTAGTTCTATGTATATGTATAGAGAGGAGGACGGGTTGCCCTTGGCTCGCTTCTCGCTTTCTTAACCCCTCCGTTTCTCTCCAACTTTCTCTCAAAGGTGCATCAGGAGAAACTGGTGGCATCTGTTCAGTTAAACCTTTGGAACTTTTCCCGTCTGCATTTATAAAAAGACGCTAACTTGGGGCTGAAGTCTATTCCTGGAGGAAGTGTCTCAGAACGAAACAGTGGCAAAGCTGTTTGAACGGTGACATTAATTCTATTAATCATACATATAATCAATTTTAAGTAAAATCAACTCATATTAACATCAAATCATATTATAAGAGTGTTGGCCATTATTTTTGATGCTTGTGCAGATGGATGAATGTCCTCCTTTAAAATTCAGTTTTCATGTTTACTAAGTTCTTACTCTGACCATGTTCTGTATTTGTAGGAGTATTTATGTTTTTTTATTTGTATAGACTGAGGCACCGTGGCATTACTGAGCTCATTTAGGAAGCTTTTTATTTCATAAAATTGCTTATGAATATCCAACTCCACACACACACAACGCATATTCATGATTTCATACATTTACTAAGGATAATGTTTTAAAATCAATGGAAATGAAGTCTACAGCATATCAAAATAGAGCATATCATTATATTCATAATATATTTTCAGAAAACAAATCTTAATATCTAATTTATCTCGCTTTAATGATGTTTAAATATTTTTAAGGGTAAACTAAATAATGGCAGTTGTTTAAAACAAAATGTTTGTCTTGTAATAACTCTGTCTACTGAGTTTGTATGGTTGTGTGTTCTAGATTTGGATGTGCAAATATTTGGTGCGCAATACTTACACGGTAAAATACTGGAAATGTGCTGATGTCATTATGTGAGTGTGTAAATGTGCTGCATATTTAAAGTGATCCGCTTGATGGACACACAGTCAGTGTCAAATTGTTGTATATTTTGAATGAGTGATTTTCATTTTTCTTCAGGAAACACACACACACACAAACACACACACACCCATGTTAGTCAGAGGCAGACCATTTCCACCTCCTGCTGACTACTCACCCAGTGTGATCATCTGAGGCCAAACACACTTCCTCCATCACACACACACACACACACACACACACACACACACACACACACACACACACACACACACACACACACACAGAGAAACACACTGACCCCTAAAAACACAAAACTACTTTATACATGGCTACCAAATAAACAAATAATGTTAAATTGCCATTAAACATTCATTTGACTAGATGTTTTGAAATGTTGTGACACGAGAGACAGGAAACTAGCCCAGCTTAATTGATTGTACAGTTTACTGAATGCAGTATAAATGCAGTGTGTGTGTGTTTGTACTTCTTTTGCTAAACTTGAAGGGCCAGATTTTTGAAGATGTATGTGTGAAGTTGTGTAGGGTGTGTGTGTGTGGGGGGGGGGGGGGGGGGGCTTTTGACATGTTTTAGGGATTGGGCTCAGGGACGATAGCTTTCATGTATCTTCACTTGGATGAACTTCACAGCTGGAATAACAAATACTAACACACACACACACACACACACACACCTTGCAAACAGAAACAGAAAGACATACACATATACAGTCACCTGCTAAAATCTAGTCTATTACCAAGATGCATCAGGAAAATTGCTTTAGATTTTCATCTGCTGTGGTGGAGTGTGATGATATTCATTAATGCAAATTTACAAGCAGTGTAACTTATATTTGCCCATATAGTACACTGTGAGACCAGAGTGTTTACCCTCTCTCTCTCTTTCTGTCCTTCTTTGAGAAGGAGTGCGAGAGTGAGGGACCCACTCATTTATTAACGATGTTCTTTTGTGTGGGCCGTCCCGCCCCTCACATCCCTGTTCCAGGGCCTGCCACCGAACCTGTTGTCATAACAACAGCTGTCTTCCTGCCAACCCCCAGCCTCTGTATTGTGTGTGTTTTACTTTGATATGGTTTGGAGTACATGATCATTCCCAAAAATTTGTTTAATATAACAAATTGGATTAATAAATAATATTCAGTATTTAACATAGCTTTAATATAACCCTAATCCCAATCCTGTTATTTCAATAAACAAATTCATGAATTGTCATGTAGAAGATCTAGATCCTGGCATGCACACTAAGTTTACTGAATGGTCTCTATGAGTGCTTTACAGTGATGCACAAATAGTAGTTGATGAACATGTCACATTTGTAGTGCATTTTAGCACAACTGTAAGCATATATTCCAGAGTCAGAATCTAGGACTGCAGTTATTTGATTTATAAAATGATAGTACTTTGCAATCAGGTTGAATTTATTTCTGTGATTTCAAATCTGTATTTTCAGCATAATTACTCCAGTCTTCAGTGTCACATAGTCCTTCAGAAATCATTCTAATATGCTGATTTGCTGCTCAAGAAACATTTGTTATTATTAACGTAATATTATAATTATCAATCAAAACAAAAAAAAAAAACTTATAAAAAAACCTTTATTAAAAAAATACTTTAAATATAAATCTTTTAAAACATCATACAAGTTTTTACTGTCACTTTTGATTAACTGAATGCATCCTTGCTGAAAAAAGATATGTAAAAGGTATTGAATGGTTTTGTATGTAGAAATTAAAATTAACTTTAATGTAATAGTTTCATACCGCATATAGCATAACCTGGTTTAAAACCAACCGAACCTTTGTGTTTCTGTGCATTTTCTCCTTATTCATGCTGTCGTCTTCTCCTCTGTGTTGTTACATTAGCTTTAGTAGACTGTAATATGCAAATATCCTTCACTTTTAAAAAGTGCAGTCCTTATATTGTGATGTTTATTATTTTATTATAACAGTATCTGGTGGTGCAAATAAAACCAAGTACACAATGGTAGGGATGTCCTCAGTTAACACTAAACGTGTGAACTACACATGTAAGGATATAAAGGTGAATGGGTGCATGTGTGTTTGTGTGAAATCTCACCCTCTTCCTGTTAACCAGGGGTTTTGTTCAGTTTGTTTGAGTGATCGGGGATTAAACTGCAGTTTCAAACTCTGAAACTGTGAATGGGGCTGGATTTGTGTGTGAGAGAGAGACTTTAATCCATCAATTCTAACTGACAACAAGCTCTTTTAGCTTATGCTACAATGCAGTACATACATACACACACACACAAACACACTCATGCAAAACATTATACCTATACTGACTGTAATCTGAATTTGTGACATGATCAAACATTTATGTATAAATGTGTGTGTGTGTGTGTGTGTTACACTAGTGCTTATTAAAAGGTATTATCACTTTCACAGTTGCTTATCATATTGTGTAAATAGCTGTGTGTTTGTTAGGTTTTCAGTGTGTGTGTGTGTGTGTGTGTGTGTTTAAGGTGTGTTAGAGTCACTTGTACTAGCATGTACTGTACCTCTGTTGTCTCCTTCTGAAAATGTGTCCAAAGAGAATTAGTCTCTTTTCAACTCAAAGCAATTCTGAATCAACTCAAAGCCACAAATCTGATTACTTCACACTTACTTATTACCCGGTGAATAAGTTCATAACTCAATCTTTGGTAAACTGTCCACAGCGGCTGGCCACAGATGTCTGTATGACTCTTGAGATAAGTACAGACAATGATGTACTGCTGATGCTTGCTTGTTTGTTCCAAGACTCGAAGGCTAATTCAAAAATAATTTTTTTATGTTGTAAATTGTGCAGTTTAAAGGAACAAATATTTTTAAATGAACAATTTATTTAGGTAAAATCTTTAAAATGCTAAAATATGTTACGAACTTCAAGGGGCTAGGAAATACATTTATAATCTTAAAAATTATTTTGGGTAAATGCAAAATATATTTTGGACAATATAATTATAAGACTGAAAATATTTTTAAAAAGTGGTCAATGTATATATGATGAAATATATATGAAATATATGGATGCCATCCCAAAGAAGCACAAAGTCAATTTTACGGACTTTTAAGTTAAATGTTCCCTCCTGGTGGAATGACCTGCCCAACTCAATCCGAGCAGCTGAGTCCTTAGCCATCTTCAAGAATCGGCTTAAAACACATCTCTGCCATCTTTATTTGACCCTCTAACTCTAGCACTCTCTATTCTAATTCTATTCTTATAAAAAAAGAAAAAAAATCTATCTACCTTTCTAATCTTATTGTATTCTTTTCATTTATTATACAATTATAAAAAAAAGATCTCTAACACTAACTTGCTCTATTCTTTTTCTATTCTGTTTTCTTTTTATTTATTATATTATTTAAAAGCCCTTGCTATGTGTACTGAGTTTAAGCTAACTGAGAATTGTTATAGCACTTATATCATTGCTCTTTTGTTGTTTTTGATTGCTTCCATTGTCCTCATTTGTAAGTCACTTTGGATAAAAGCGTCTGCTAAATGACTAAATGTAATGTAAATGTAAATGAAATAGCCTGCTGCTCAACATTTAAATCGTTTGGTTCAAAGTTCATTACCCATAGCAGACTTAAGCCCCTTTCACACTGCGATTCCAGAAAATACACCGGTAATGTGTCCTGGCAATTGTTCCTGGGTTGATAGATTTTGGCCCTTTCAGACTGCCAGTGATTTCCCGGTATATGTGCGTGCATTCACACACAACCCATAAAGGTCCCGTAATGACACGTGACATCAGGATGTGACGTATAATGTACGAGTCGAAAACGCTAGGCACGTTAACTTTCACTTAAGCTGGCGAATGATCTCAGCTTCAGCGTGGATAGTGAGGAGCTAACTGATCTCTGCTTCATTACAGTTTGCACATATTTTTTTGTCATGAACGTTGATCTGCCTTCAAAACACCTGGTAAAAGAGTTGCACGATAACGTGCGTCATCACTACGACACACCTTTTACGGCATTGGTTCTGGCTTTTGTTCACACAGAGCTCGTTCCGGGACAGAACCTGGCAATGTTACTAGGTCCCCAATCCGGGATCGATCCCGGAATCAGTCCCGGGACATGTTTGCGTTCACACAGAAGGCGATCTGGCAATTTTCTGGGACCAACGTGCAGAGTGAAAGGGGCTCTATACAGGTGGAGGGGAGGTGGAGGCTTTCTGACAGTAAAGAAACCTTCCACCTACCCCAGCTAAATAGCATGTCATATATCCTATTTGTGCAGCAGCAGTATGTCTTATATGCTTACAGAAGTTTGTCTGTGGATGCACTGGCAAAAGCAGCAGCAGCAATAATTAACTGCAGTAGCAGTAGCAGAAAACTACATCAACACTGTCATATCCACTGGTCCATTACCATGCTAAACTATTCTGAGAGCTGTCATGATAAAAATATTTAAAATATTTTTGTAGATTTTTTTAATACTGTATTTTAAAAACATCTGAAAATGTATATATTTTTGCTGTATGAGTTTAGTTGATTTATTGGTTTGCTGCTCATTTGTGTGTGTGTGTGTGTGTGTGTGTGTGTGTGTGTGTGTGTGTGTGTGTGTGTGTGCTCATTCATTTATTCACTCACTCACTCATTCGTTAGTTAGTTAAAGTATAAGTAATTTTAGTTAGCTAGATTGTTGGTTCATTAGTACTTTATTTCCTTTGTTCATTTATATGAATAGTTAAAGGGTTAGTTCACCCAAAAATTACTCCCCCTCAAGTTATCCTAGGTGTAAATGACTTTCTTCTGTCAGACGAATCCAGTCGGAGTTATATTAAAAATTGTCTTTGATCTTTCGAGCTGTTTCATGGCACTCAGTGGGTGTTGTAGTGCATCAGTCCAAAAGAAGTTAAATAAAAAGCATCCATCCATAAAAAAAATAAAAAATTGTCTCACATGGCTGCGGGGGGTGAACAAAGGCCTCCTGTAGCGAATCAATGCGTTTTTGTAAGAAAAATATCCATATTCCAAATGTAATAATCACTTTAATGTAGCTTGCGCCAACAGTTGTACACAGAAGCAGTTCCAGGCTGATGACTTATGTGCCGGTGAGTCTCGTGAAAACAGTAGAAAAGGAAGAAACAGTAGAAAAGGAAGAAAAGTTTCCTTACTTTAGCAAAGAAAAAGCAGTCTTCTCTTGGCTTATATTAAAATCCTCCGACATTTTTCTTTACAAATCCTCGTTTTGTACTTCTAATTAGTGACCGTTGTGTTGTTTTGATGTCTCCGCTGCGCTTCCGCGTTCGCCACTTCCGAGCGGCACATGCTCAAAGCTGACCTTATACGTCACCCCCCTTCACCCCCCTACCCCCCACCCCCACCCGGAGCCGTGTGAGACACTTTTTATTAAGGATGGGCGCTTTTGATTTCACTTCTTTTGGACTGATGCACTGCAACACCTGCTGAGTGCCATGAAACAGCTTGAAAATCAAAGGAAATTTTTTATATAACCCCAACTGGATTCGTCTGACAGAAGAAAGTCATATACACATAGGATGACTTGAGGGTGAGTAATTTATGGGCTAATTTTCATTTTTGGGTGACCTAACCCTTTAATTCATGAAAAGCTAATTTACCTACATGTTAGTTAGTAGTTCACTTGTGTGTGTGTGTGTGTGTGTGTGTGTGTGTGTGTGTGTGTGTGTGTGTGTGTTTATTCTTTCATTTATTAAATTTCTTATGAAGACAGTCATGATATCTAATCTGATATTTAGATAATTAGATATAATGAATGAACTAAAATTACTAGCAAGTGAAAGGTGTATGATTTAATCAGGCGTGTTAGTCGACAGGAATACATCTCCCTGACTGATAGTGAGTAATGAAGTGGCTGTGGTGTATTGTTTGTTTCGGACGGCTCGTCTCCAGTGAGAACAGAGGGGGGACAGTCTTTATGTGGTTCAGCTATTGATCAGTCCTGAACCCCCTGCTACTGTTTCACACACACACACACACACACACACACACAGAGAGAGAGAGGGAGAGAAAGAGAGACAGTGTGTGTGTGTGTGTGTGTGTGTGTGTGTGTGTGTGTTGGGAGGGCCAGCTTGCTGTGAATCTGCTGACTAACGTGAGCCATTTGGACCATGCTATAATTTTCTCTCTTTCTCTCTCATACCTGGGCTCTGTTCCAAAACCTAGTGAGCTGCCTAGGTAGACAGCATTTAAAGGCATCATAAGTGTCAGTCTAAGGCTACGTTTACACAACAACGATGTAGTCAAAAACGGAAAAGTTTTTCCCTTGTGTTTTTAAAAAGTTTCTCGTATACACAACAACATTTTCAAAATTATTCGCATTTACACATATCCACGAAAACGGCCAGAAACGCTGTATTACGTATGCCAGGCCAGTAGTTGTTGCTGTCACCTTGTTAGTAAACAGTACCTGTAGGGAAGTGATGATTATATGTTGTATATGATGCGTCTCCACTGTTGGTTGTAATATTGGTGAAGTAAATCCACACTTTGCTAAAGAATGTTAGCAAACTCTGGAGCAACAACAACAGTACCATATACTCCACCATTGTTGTGTATGTTTGTTCGTGCTTGCCTTTAAAATTGACACGTACTGTGCATGTCTACATACCTAACATGTACAATGTATGCACATGACATCATCATTTTCAAAGATTCCCGCTTTGGGTATTTACATGGAAACGACAACAGTGCCGTTTTCAAAAACTAGCACTTTGAGACCCATTTTCAAAAATATGAAAATTTTCAGTCCCCAAAACGCTGTTGTTGTGTAAACGAGCAGAAAAAACGCATAAAAGGTTCCCATTTTTGGCAGAAAACGTTGTCGTGTAAACAGCCCCTAAAAGGCTTTCTTTTGCCACATGTATATTGCCACATTTTTATATGTCCTTTCGTAATTAATTGTATTGTCTTTAGATATGGTTAAAGTGTACAATACTGTCGAATTTACTGATAAGCATTTATGGTAAAAAGAATTATGTATGTCATGTATTTAAATATGTTTGTAATTACACATTTGTAATAATGAAGTTTCAGTTTAGTATGTTTAAAATATAGTAACTTATAACTTACATTGAAAACACTAGTTTAAAATATATTTATGTACTTTACGTGTGTTTTAGTATGTTAGTCATATATGAAAATAAGTGTACTTTAAAGCACAACAAAATATGATTAGAACAATGATTTAAAAAAGCATTTTGGTAACACTTTGTAAATCATTGTAAATCAGTGGTCAAATGCTGTGTGGCCTCTCAATTGCAACCTGTCCTCCAACTAATACGCTCGTATAGGTCGTTTGTCCAAATCCCTGAAATACGACCCATCAGAGCGTATACTACAATTGCGCCCCTATCGGCAAAAGGTCGTTTTCATATTAATGTTTTTGTACTCTTTTATTTGCACTGTGATTTGCGTTTCGTGTAGCTCAGTTGGTAGATTATTGCGTTATACCTTGAAATGCAATCATGCTATCATGGGTTCGATCCCAGAGAATGGACGTGCATGTAAAATGTATATGCTCAATAAATCATAATTTAGCATGATTTCTGTGAGGGTTAGGTTTAGGGTAGGGTTTGTACAGTACGTCATTCGAACGAATAAGCCACCTAGTAAAATATGTACGAATTACTGTGAGATCGGTGTAAAAAGTCCTCACATTGCATTTAAATAAACGTGCGTTTTGATTGATAATGACATTATACGTCATTTCATGACGACAAACGCAACGCGATACTGTCATTATTTTTACGCCCGCTAGAGGTCGCTTAACTTTAAAACGTAAATATAGGTCGTAATAAGGTGCTTGCACAAACAACCTATATGGTCGTTTTTTGTTGGAGGACAGGCTCCTCAATTGTCTGTGTAATTACAGCCTCCGGACCAGTGACTGGTCTTTGTGTGAGTGTCCACAAAACTGGAAAACTTCCTGAATATATATAGTGGTAGGCTATTTTCGAAAGGAACATTTAAAAGATGAAAATGAGGAATTAGGGAGAATCGATATTGTGTATAATATGTAATCATGTAATCAATAAAAAAGTAACTGTAGTCTGATTACGAGTATTTTAAAATGTACAAGTACTGCATTTTTGGAATCTGATTACGTAATCCAGATCACATGTAATCCGTTATTAACCAGCTCTGTATGAGAATATATATTAACCAATGATCCGTTAAGCAGTATATAATGTTTGTTAATGATTTATTAATGAAAGTTATTATAAAGTGTTACCTCTGCAAGTACAGTTTTTAAAAATATACTTTTAAGATTTGAAATACACTACAAATAACGGTACAAAGGGACAAGTTCAGAGAAATCTATCAAGCTCATTTGTCCAAAGATGGTTGATTAAGCAAGAGACATGTTAAGTATAAATAATTTAACAGATTACATTGATAACATTTTAAATATACACTGTAAAAATTATATGTCAACTTTTTAAAAACTAAATTTATTTTTATTTTAACAAATCAAAATATGTTGAGCAATTCAAAATATGAAATTCAACTTGATTGTAAGTCTGTTTAATGTAATTTAAGTTGAAATGACTTGTACAACCAATATAATTATACTTTATATATACTTTTATAATTTAAGTAAGCAACTGAACTTAAGTTTGAGTGTTTACCAGTTTTTGTGTGTGCTGTGTATTTAGCATTATTAAAGTAATGTTAATACCAAACGTTGTAGAAAGGTATGTATAATGTGTCTTGTGTGTGTCACATGAAGATAACCATTTGTATAACACAAACAGTTGCTGCCTATGTAGTGTTCAACATCTCTCACTTATGAAGTTCCTGAAGCAGAGACTGTCAGAAGTTCATCACAGGCAAAAATCCTTTGCAATTAATCATCTGTCCGTGAGCAGTGAGCATGTCACAGAAAACAAAGACTTAGCCTGATGAAAGGGATCTTTCACAATTCCAAAAATTTGTCTCAGACTGCCAGAATCAAGCAGCCTCATACAGCCTCACTAGTGTTTGCAACAGAGCCACGGTGTCAATGTTTTGTTATGCCAAAATACAAATACTTAAAATAAGTCACATGACAAACAAGAACACAATAAATTAATAAACATTGTAGGAAAAAACATGCACGGGAAGTTCACAGGAAGTTAAAAGAGAAAGTGAGAGAGAGGCATTCTGTGGAAGTTTGAGCCGCTAATGTGTTGCAGTGGGAGAGGGAGGAGCCACAGGGAGGGAGATTTGGGAAGAGAATCTAGAAGTGCTCAATGTGTGAGTGACAGGCAGACCGGCAGGACCGTTGTGGTGCGGCTCAGAGCTTATGTGTGTGTGAACACAGGATTTACTGAATGTGTGCGTGTGTGTGCAGTATCATTCACACTGATGGAGCTATTCCGTGTGTCTCAGGAAGAATGTAAAGTGAATTGAAGGATTAGAAGAGTGTGTTGTGTGTGTGTGTGTGTGTGTGTGTGTGTGTGTGTGTGTGGCACTGGTCTGGAATACTAAGTGGATATGTGATCAAATCTGGATCGAGCTGCAATGCCTACGGGTAAGAGATCACACTTGCATGAAACATCATAAACAGATGATAAACAAGTTTTTGTTTTTACTATTATTACGTTTTGTGCACTTGGTTTCTTTAGACATGAAGAATCTCATCATTAAAGGTGTCTTTATGGCTTTTAAAGTCATATCAGCTCTCGAAAGTTTCCTGTCAATGTGTGTGTTGGCAACATTTGAACACTTCTCTGATTGATGTCAGAGCTGCTGTGTTTAAACTGCCCGAGTACTGCTGTCAGGGCACTCTCTGTTTAACTAAATGTAAGTATGTGTGTGTTGGCAAGTTGGGAACTGAGAGTATTTATTTGGCTTGGTTTGTGCTGGTGGGCTCGTGTACCAAACAGAAGTCCTCTACACAACCTCAACTGACTGAAATATGTGTAAGTGCATATATGTGTGTTTGTGGGTTGCTGTACTTTGGGCACAAATTTGCCGCCAGACATTAGGTAGATCTGACCAAACCTTTATTTTAAGACATTGTCAAAGGTAAATAATAGATTGTTCTTTTAAAGGGTAGGGTTTGGCTTGTTTGGGGTCGTTATAACTAGATTTAAATAGCTAAGTAGATGTGTGTGTTGTTGTGAGCATGTGTTTGCATAAGATTTTGCATTAATATCAGTGGTATTACACTGTACAATGAATAATTATTTGTAAATGAAACAGATTATTGTAGTACATTTCAGAAAATTTCAGTCTTTTTACATCAAATGTACCACCAGTTTCTAAAGTCAATCCTACACATATTTTTTTCAGTGTGTTTTGAAGGGGTATATATTTTGGTTATGTTATGGAAACCTTTCGCTCTCTGTTGCTCTCCCCCGCTCCTGACCCAAATTAGTCTCCCATGGGTTGAGGGTTTCGGGGGGATAATAACAGTTTAGAGTCTGCTTTAGACAATACCAGCACCCCCTCAGGACATCTGTCCCTAAAGTAATACACCCCCCAGGACGCAACCCAGCTGGAGAGAGCGAGAAAGAGTTTGAAGCGTGTGTTTGAAAGATGGCGTGGTGAAAACCTGTCAGAACTTATTTGCAGATAACAATTACTTGTTTCAAAAGTTCAAAAAGCAGTCGTCCTAGGAGGTTCTGCCCTGGCTTACCCGGAGCATCATTTTTCATTTCTGTGAGAAATAGCTTAATGAAAGTACACTGTACCTTTAGCACCTTTCTACCTTATTCACACATAAAATGTTCAATGTAGTACCTTAAGGTTACACATTACTACTCTAAGGTACTAATATGCACCATTTGGGGGTGCCCCAGTGACAAGATGTTGTACCCCTAAAGATACAATTTTTGCAATTTCAATCGGACAGTGTAGATTTTCTTCAAATTTGGTCAAGTCTCTGAAGCAAATCTGTCTCAGTGAATTCTAATCTGTAGGTATCACTAGGGCCCCATATGTGTGGTGTGTATATATTAGTATGTTCATTCATGCAGGTTAAGTCCCTTTGTCATGTCCTACTCTTTAAATAATTTGGTTGTTATAAATGTGTAATTAACACATTGTTTTTTTTTAAAATGCACATCATGTACACATGTGTACTAAACTATGTGTATGTTATATTATACATACGAAGGTGAAAAAACAAATCATTCATGTTAAGGACATCACACTGCTGCTGTCTGGAAATAGAAGTACATCAATAAAAGATCCTGATCCTCCAGACAGGGCAAACATAGTTCAGATGTCATTCCAGACAGCAGCGCTTTGCAGATGACTGCAGAGATCATCAGAAGTCAGAAATATGGTCATCCATCCATCAAGAGTGTGAATGGCTCTGTCCTTCTCTCATATGGAATCGTTTTTGTGGTTGATAAATTGATATTTAAGATTTCCCTTGGACTGCAGTCAGACTGTTTTGTCTCTTCCAGTTCTTTGATGTGTTATAGTAGATAGAGAGTCAGTCTGCAAGTAAAATGCATTGAAAAAGTATTAAAGAATTTCTTTCTCTTTACTGTGTTACATCAGTGTTACATGAAGTGATGAATGTCCTGAGTTAGAATTTCCAACTCTGAGAAAATTCTACAATCAGATCTTTAGCCGGTTGATCTGATGACTTCTGGGAGATAATGGGCCGGTCTGATTGCAGGAAATGGGCAGCGAAGAAGAGCTATTTATAAAGATGTGATTACTCCAAGTCATTATGTTTGATTGAGAGATAAGCAAGGACTATTTCTCAGGATCCTCAGCTCTGGAGTAGATGAGATGTTTGGTGTGGTTTCGGGAATGCTTTTGGCATGTTATGAATCCGTTACAGGCATCCAGCTCCAGAAGTCGTGGTGGAGTTCCAGCATGTTTCAG
The DNA here is from genome assembly GCF_018340385.1 of Cyprinus carpio. Classification (NCBI taxonomy): domain Eukaryota; kingdom Metazoa; phylum Chordata; class Actinopteri; order Cypriniformes; family Cyprinidae; genus Cyprinus; species Cyprinus carpio. Next base: position 1,855,208 of record NC_056594.1, on the reverse strand, counting down.
AGACCAGAATAGAAATTGTGTTGCTTGTGTGAGTGTGTGTGCTGCTGTCATGCAGTCGAGCCTGAGAGATTTAATCCCATTGGTTATGGACACACAGTGCTTGGCTGCAAAACACACATTGCCGTGGAGATATCAAGACCATGAGAGCTTTGTATAATTTTGTGCAAGTGTCTGATTCTTTTTGTGCTTGGTGATCAGAGTTTTCTTAAAGCGAACGTGACAGTGTAAAAATCTTTGTTTGTGTTTGCATATGTTTCACGCTGTAGGATTCATTTATAATGAATACACACACATGTCAGTGTTTGGGACTGAAAAGCACGGTACAGCAGACCAATGCATAATTTTAAAAGTAATATAGCATAATATTTTTTAATGAAAATCTGTCAGTGTGGAAATTAATTTGCTGCCACTTATGATAAAGAGGTTATCAGACTGAATGCACCATTAAAGGATTGACCTTATCAGTCTGAGCAGATAGACAAGTCTAATATAAACACAGGCAATCAATCAGGCGGAAAAATCTACTTAAACCAAAAAACAAAAACATGCAAGCAAACACTCCTTATAATTCCAGGAAATATTCACTCAAAATTATGTCATAGTTTGCTTGCTGTCTTGTTTTTCTAACCTTGGAAATCATAGGCATCATGAAAACACCATAAAATAATCATAAAAGTAGTCCATATAACTCATGTGTTGAAGTCACATGGTGTTGGAGCCATATTATAGCTTAGTATGAAGAACAGACCGAAGTCCACTGATAGTCTTTCCTTTTTTTCAAACTTCCAAATATCATTTACAGTATAAATGCACCATCAAGCTTTGCTGTGCAGAAAACAGCAGCTTAATTTCTCCTTTTGTGTACTTTTGAGTAAACCCATGTTTTATATCAGAATGATGCTGATAAAATTGCTACACCACAAAACATACGGCAGCAACATTTCATAAGAACTTAAGAACATACTGGTAAAAAATTGTATATCCTGAATAGTGCATTTGGATAAAAGCGTCTGCTAAATGCATATATGTAAATGTAAATGTAAACTTATGAACATTTGCGCTAAAGGAACCATTTAACGATCATCTGCAGTCACCCATCTTTAATATGGTTAATACTTTGATGTCCTCACAAGCTTCTAATTTCAATTTCCCCAATGGTTTCCAGTGGAGCACAGTTCACTGGCCAGAACAAAAACACACATCTCAAGAGCTCACATTCTCTACAGAGAGACATATGTTGTACTGACTTGACCCTTATGTACGTCAGACCACATTACAGCATAAACATCATCAGTTGCACACTTTACAGTTACATTTGATTGCACAGATCTGAAAAGTGATCATTCTGCTGACAAGCAGAGTCATTCACACTTGTGCTTGAGTATTTGACATGTTTATGAGCGTGTGTTTGGTAATGATTATATATGTTTACTGTATAGTATGTGCGGTCAGGAACTGCTTACTGTGCATAATGACAGGGCAGAAATGTACACAGACTGCAGTTATATGACTTCACTGTGTGTGCATGACTGGGTGGGAGTACATGTTTATGCAGTTTTGTGTTCATTTTGCTAAGGCTAGTATCGCTATTATTTTTGTTCATACTTAGGGTTAGAATTTGTTCTCAATTTTACCTTGGAACGCAGATCATCCCAGCACAGTTTGTGCTACAGACATGAATGATACATCATATGTCTTGGACCACTTAGCTCACAGCTGGATGGACTTCAGCTCAAAGTCTGTTTTTCAAACTTTTATTGACATCCAGCTATATATAAATACACACACATGACTTCAGTTTGGGAGTCTCTCAAAGTCTCTTTCTCTCTCAGTAAACTGTAAAAGCTTCACGATCACAGGCCGCCCAGCCTGAACTCCTTCAACCCTCTGAATGTGTGTGTAACTGTAAAACGTGCACCATTCATCTGAAGAGGGCTGTTGGGGGGACTATTAGATGTTGTCTGTCTAATGAGCGAATGAGTGCGAGGCACAGAGAGAGAGAGAGAGAGAGAGAGAGAGAGAGAGAGTGTGTGTGTGAGTGTGTGTGTGTGTGTGTGTGTGTGTGTGTGTGTGTGTGTGTGTGTGTGTGTGTGTGTGTATGAGAGAGAGAAGTCTTTGTCCTTTAGTCTCCTCTGAATTATGTCATGTTTGAGTCTCCCAGCAGTAGCCCTCAGAGGGGCGCAGACAGGGCTTAATCCGCCTTAAGCCCCCCGAGTTACTCTCTCTCCTTTCTTCATTCTCCATCTATCGTTCACTATGAGGGTTGGATATGTGTGTCTAAGCCAGCATTGTGATATGAAGGAGAGAGTAGGAAAGTGGAGACCAGCTGCCCACCTTCTGCTTTTACCTCTGAGTAACAATGTTTGAACAATGAAGCTTCTTGAGACCTGCATGGAGCTTCATAAGACACATTCACTGAATGTCACTTTACTCTTTCAATACAAAAGTAATCAGTGCTGTTTAAAACTATATAGGGATGCAACAAATTATTATTTTGATATTTATTTTGAATTACTATTTTGAATTGATAAATCTTAACAATGATTAGAATGATTAATCGACCAATTGTCAATAATTTCACTGATTGTTGTTTGTTTATTATGTTATTGATTTTGCTAACAGCAAAGCGCTGCTTGCTTATACCTAACTGCTTTTTACCCCTAACCGAAGAATGCCAAAGAACTTTGTCCATGATAGGGATATGCCGGTATCAAATTTTCCTGTTGCGATTAATTGATAATGTTTTGTCACGGTATACGGTATTATCACGGTATTGAAATTTAGTTTTAAAAAAGTGGTCATAATATAGTATAACAGGTTAAATAAGTTTTTTTCTTATAACAAAAATAACTGAACATTTAAATACAATAAATCAATACAGAAAAAATATATAAAGTTAAAAGTTTTACACATTAAAGTGCAAAAGAACTATAAAGACCAATAGGTATCACTTTACAATAAGACATCATGAGTTAACCTTAGTTTAATGCATTAACACAAGGCAAGTTTATTTATATAGCACATATTGTACACAATGGTAATTCAAAGTGCTTTACATAAAAGAAAGTAAAAAAAAAAAACATGAAGAAAAATAACCTCAAAAATAAAACAAGCGATTTAAGAACTTTGAAAATTATTTAAAAACTTGACTTAAAAAGAATTTAAGACAGTTTAAAAATAGAAAATGATTTCACATAAAATATAGTGCAATACATAAAATATAGTGTAATCAGTTCGGACATCGCATAGTGCTCATTCAATAAATGCACAGCTAAACAATGAGCAATAGCTACATTTGCTACAGAAGTTATCAATCTTTGTTAAAAAATACAAGTCTTAGTTCATGTTAGCTCGTTAAATAACACCGTTGCAACTTCCGATTTTAACAATGTGTTATTAAATATTGGAATACCTAAGATTAATGAATGTTAAGAAGAATTTTTCATTGGCAGTTTGTTAACTAAAGAAGCCCTAATGTAAAGTGTGAATGAACAATAAAGAATCAAAACACTTTCAAACAATATCTAGGGCATGTTGTAGTCCAGATTAAAAAAAAAAGTTTGAAAATAAATAGCCTATTAAGTCTAAATATCAAAGTATTTGGCTCTGTGATGAACACCATAGCAAATCCACAAATCTGAATGGCTATTTAAAATTATTTAAAAATGGTTTAGAAAGTAGCAGCTGCTTTATTAATGGGGTTTACAGGGTAAGGCTGCAGTTTAGCGCCATCAGCTGTCAGAGAGTGAATGTGCTTTCATTCAGCGCGTCTCTCACGTGTTCCTCCATGTGCTTCTCTTACGTGCTTGTTTACATCAGAGCGCATGCTCCTTTCAAGCAGCATACAGCGTGTTGTGCATTTTGAGCAGTTGATGGGAAAAATATTCTTAAAATGCATCCAAAATTCTGATTAATTTGTAATATATAATTATTCACGTTATTTAGAAGTGCCCACGATAACAATACCGTGCATATTCATTACCGCGATATATCGCATTATCGAATACCGGCACAAGTCTAGTCCATGAGTATGTCGGGGACTTTAAACGTGACAGTATTTTTTGTTCGTATTTTTGTGCATGACTCCCACACTCTACTGGTTTGGCTTCGTTTGCACTGCTCATATGTGTTGTGTCTTCTATTGGATTGCTTGCAGGAGGGCTGAATTACAGTCTTACTCTACAGCGCCACACTGGTTAACCAGTGTTATTGCAGGCCCTTACATTAGGTCATATGAGATCAAACGGCTATTCGACAACAAAAATATTTGTTGACCATTTTTAATTGTGACATAATAATGTTGACTAATCCTTTCAGCTCTATTTAAGACAATTATTTGTTTTAATGTTGCTCAAACTTCAGCACATATCTCATTCAACATGTGATCAATACTTAATAATCAACACTAAATTGTCTTCATGATTTTTACACGCTGAATAATAAAACTAGTGAAAAAAAAAATCCAATAGTCTTATATTAAAGTAAGGACCTGGGCCATATCTTGTGACCAGAATATCATAGAGACTTAAGGTGCAATCGTCTAGCAATCCCATAGCAATCACACCGATCACTCTAGCATACAGCAGTGCTGTAACAACAATTCAGAATATCCTAGTAACCACCTTGCAATTTTCCAGTAATCACCCAGCCCTAGCAACCACTCCAAACACCCTAGCAACCACCTAGAAATGCCCTAGAAATTGCCCAGAATCAGCTATTGGCGTAGCAACAAAAATGTTGGCATATATAACTGTACTTCCGCAGATCAAAGGGTACATATAAATAAAGAACACTGGATTTAACTGTAATATAAGCTGGTGAAACCCAGAATCCTCTGCTAAACAAACCAAAAGGCTTAGCACTTTAATGGATTTGGTTGCAATGATCAAAGTAAACATGATCTTAAACAAATGTCTTACACACCTATTTTCTTCTTACACCATTGTTTGGTTTTCAGTAACCTCTGAGCTTCTTACAGAGCTCCCTGTAGCCTTTGAAGTCCAACAGCACATGCCAAACTTGTGCTTGTTTGCATGTCTGTGTGTGTGTGTGTGTGTGTGTGTCTGTCTGTGTGTGTGTGTCTGTGTGTGTGTGTGTCTGTGTGTCTGTGTGTGTGTCTGTGTGTGTGTGTGTGTGTGTGTGTGTGTGTGTGTAAGGTTGTAATGTGTTTTTTACAGGGTATATCAGTGATACTGATAGTATGTGTGTGTGTCTATGTGTGTGATCATGGACAAACAATAATAATTCCAGTCAAGTGATAGTTGGCGCTTCTCTGGAACAGGAAACATAGTCTATAAAGCACAAGCTATTGTCCTTGTTTCTCACAATTCAGTGATTAGTCTGCATGAGGTCAGGCAGTAAAGCAGTCAGTTCTTTCAAGACAAATACCCCATTAGGCTTCATCTTTGTTTCATATAATCAGGTCAAATGGAAAACATTTCAGAGACAGAGCAAATATCCAAAGGACTTTAACCTCAAGTTATAGCTTGTTCATGATAACTAATAATCATTCTAATTCAATGAGACTATTAAAGTCCACACCACAACTATAACAACAATGACACAGAGGAACAATATTGTTGCAATCACTTTCAGGATTTTTTTAATTTATTTTATTTTTTTCAGCTGATGAACAATAAAAACTTTGACAGCCAATCACCATCCATCCACAGAGTTCGAGCATTTAAAGAAGTAGATGATAACTGCAGTGCATGTTTATAATAAACAAGACATTACTGTGAATTCGTGTAGACATTATGCACTGGAAGCCAAGTCAAATTCCTTGTGTGTGTAAACATACTTGGTAATAAAGCTCTCTGACTTCCGACTTCTGACATAAATATAATTAATATTTTAGTTTTTTTATAATTATCCTTCTTCGTGTGAATGGACCTTTACAATAAAGAGATAAAACCTGTAGATGATAACCACTGCATTGTGATTAATATTTTACTTTTGGCATGTTTTAGTTTAGATTGATAATTGTATTCATATAAAAACAACTTTTTCACTTATGGTTAGGAGTGGCAACAAATAATTTGGAAAGGAAAAGGAGCACTGCCACTTCTCAATGGGCCATCTACTAAACCGATACTAAATTGATCAAAATGATTAACCGAAAACGAGTCTGCCATAATAGCTTATGCTCTGATAAACAACATGGGACAGCACTGTTTTCTAGTTCAGTGGAGTTTCTCGAGATTGAGGCCATCAACCTTTTCCATTGATAATTAATTATGGTAGGTAGCTTTTAATGCTTAAATCTTTATCCCTCCCCATCCCATCCCTCCTGTCCCGCTGTCAGTGTCCTCATCTGCTAGAAGCTGAAAATGAGGGATAGATGTTATATTAATAGCACTGTATTAGTACAATGCATAAGTGCAATGTTTCAGCACAGTACAGGTAAAGAGAACAGGTCAGGTTAATCAAGATAAAATCACATGCAATCCTACCTAGTTCATTAAAAATGTTCGTCTAATAACCCAGGATTTGATCTCATGCTAGATTTCCTTTTTACCTGATTACAAATAAAAACTATATATATAAAAATGAATTTATACAGCAAACATTAATGCATAATATATGGCTATAATGAGCTTGAAAAAGTCTTGTTTACAAGTTACAAGCTGTTTTTGTTGTTTTGGGAAATGTGAAAAAGGGGTTTGGTATTCTCATCATGCTGGAAAGAAGTTAAGATCAGAGGCCAGAATAAACTGCTTAGACTGATCTTAGTAAGTCATCCTTCTTTTTTTTTTTTAGAACTGGTCATAACTTTAAATTCAGTTATATAAAAAACTTGACTGACTGCTAGTTGGTCGGACTAGTTCTTGAGACACAGTCTTAACATAGTGGCTATGTTTATGAAACTGGCACACTGTTCTAGATAGCTGGTTCAGGTTGTCATAAGCTTTTCCAGAAAACTAGTTCTGGCATCTACATATGCAGCTCTCATCTAAGGCAGCGTCCTAACTGAAATTTACCTCATAGACTGAACTATTCAAATCTGTGCCGTGATGCATTTGTGGTTGTAGAACTTGTTGTCTCTTGATGTATCACAGAATAAGTCTCTTGTATGTTTTCATTCAAGCTGACAAGCCTGTGTGATGATACATAGTTATAGGCTGTTCTTCTAATGGTCAGTGGCAACTGACGTAAAACTTAAAAGTGACTGAACTTTGTGTGCTGTGTTACCAGACTGACACTTGAGCTGCTGCACTCCACTCCTTTTGTAAGTCTGGGATGGTTTAGTGTGTAAGATTAGTATTAGAATGCTGAAGGTGCCCATATGATATACTATGCCTGGTGGATTTTCAAAGTCCATGCATGCTTCTTGAGCTAATATTGGCCACATCCCCATGTGCAACAGTTGTGGGGGGGAAAGATAATCCCCATGCAAGGGACGAATTCCTGAATTTTATAAATGCATGTATAAAAATCCATTTATACTGGGTGAGAAAAAAGATAGAGATATTATGAAGACACGTCATGTTTGTGGTGTGCATAATTGGGAGCAACAGCGTGCTGACGTTTTGCCTTTTAAGAGGTAAAACATTGCAAAGAATTTCCAAACTGAATCACAGCAGTATCTCAGCTGTAAGATAAACACAGCATGCAACAGACAAACTCGTGCATGAACAGTGTACAAACACACCCACAGAAGTTTATTTTACTTGAACATGACCCCACCCACCAAAACACACAATCATCAGTGAACCTGTTGCATGAAACATTAATAAAGTCTCTAACATAAACAGACGGATCCATTAATATGTTCAATAGTTCAACTGAAATAAATATGCAGTACAAAAGAAAATGTGTTTACTTGATGGCTGCATCTCATTTTGTGTTTGTCTCGTGAAAGTGGGTCAGTGTGTGAGTTTGGCATGCACAGGAATTAACCAATCATAGCCTGGCTCAAACAATCAAGAGCCAATCATGTTGCTTTGCTCTGGAGCCCTAGACGGCTCCGTGTTGAGTGAGTGATGACGGTGATTATTCATAATTGGCAACTGAGAAGGAGACATGTGGTTGACTGCAAGACAAAAAGAAAGTCTTAAATTCCCTGGAAACCCTTTATATGGTTTTGTTGTCAGAGAGCGAGTACTTGTTGCATCTGACTGGCTTCCATGATGTGATTTGGTGCAAACTATATGATATATTGTAATGCAATGCTTCACTTTGTCCCATATGTATATCACTTATCCCCTATCCACTGCGGTAATCTACCTATTGTGTTAACGGAGGGTAAAAATGACCATGTTACACTGAGTTGATTGTGTGTGCACACCTGTGCTAGTGTGTGTGGAGTGGGTGCGTCTTGATGATCTTACAATGATGTGTTAGTGAGTCTGACAATAGACAGCCTACAACCATACACATGCACACACATACACACACACATGCACGGTCACACAGGGCTCGCTTTCATTTCACCCAGAGAGTAAAATGTCTCCATTATACATTAATCTGTTCATTAAAGCCTCTCTCTTTCAGTGCTAGCTGGCCTTTCCCTTTTATGAAAGACTCTCTCTCTCTCTCTCTCTCTCTCTCTCTCTCTCTCTGTGTGTGTGTGTGTGTGTGTGTGTGTGTGTGTGTGTGTGTTTGTGTGTGTGTGCGTGTTTTTGTGACATATCAGGACGCAACTTTGTATAATGACATGGGTATGACACAGGTATTACAAGGAGAGGGTGACTTATGAGGACAAAAAAAAAGCTAAAAAAAAATGCAAAAAAAAAAACACACATTAGCAAATGCATAGATTCACCCATAAAACCCACAAGTTCTTGGTTTTACCATTGGTGTGGTGTGATAACGGGACAGTGAGACTAGTGAAATATGAATAGTTATAGCTACTTAAAAGTAGGTTAACCTTTAGCTTTCTCTTGAACTGTGTACAAGAGAAAAACAGGAACAGAGAGAGACCAGTACTGTTCTCTGAAAGACAAACCCAGAGTCATTTTGAGTGTGTGTGCTGTATGAGTGTGTATTATAGCGATTATCGCCCAGGAATGCTAGAGATTGCTGTGGGTTTCTCCTAATGTTTTTGTGTACAAGTTCCCCCTCGAGATCTAAGTCTGTGGGAAACAAATTTATAATTGCAGTGGGTGGGATTTTTGCTTATAATTTTGTGATCAACATGAATCAAGAGTCCATTTAAAGGGACGGTTCACCCAAAAACCAAACAGTTGCCAGTAGCTATTAGCTTCCATAGTATGTGTGTGTGGGGGGGGAAATCTGTTGTCACGGGGACCATACTATGATAGTATGTTTCAGAATATTCTTACTAATACCTTCTCTTTTTTTATCCCTTTAAGAATGACAGTTTCAAACAGGGCTGCATGCTAATTTATCAAAATTCCTAAAATATACAAATCCCAATATGCATATTGCATCGAGCTGCCATAACTGCCATTACATTTAATACTTCAAAAAGTAATGCAAAGTCAAAGTTTTAGGTCAATGCAGATAGCAAGGAATAGACTATGCATGGGACTATTATTTGGGGTGTGTGTATGCGAGAATATCGACAATTGTTGTAATGCTAAGCTATCATAGTGAGCTAGTCAGTAAGCAAGCATGTGAGGGAAGTGTGAGGGAGGTAGAGCAATAAACATTACTTAGTGTTCTTGTTTACCTGGATGTTCTTGATGTTAAGTTTGTAAGCTAATTTACATATATTATCAAGTTGAGCAAAGAGTTGGTGGTGTGTAATTATTATATATATATTTTTTTAACATTGACGTTAAAATGAGTTTGTATGTAATGCTACCGTAAAACACTGCTGTTCGCTTTCAAAAGTAGTGATACTTTCTTTTCCCACACAGAACGTGAAACATATGTTGGTTCATTTTCAGTTTTTAAATATTTGTAAATATATTAAATCTGATTCTGCATCAAATTGCATATTGCATTATTTACTGAGTTGTGGCATATTGAACTAATGTCTAACCACTTTTTATCTTTCAGAAGATTACCCATTCTCCACTGATGTTTTACCGCCACTCCCGGAGGTCCCTGTTGGAGGGCCGGTCCTAAGCCAAGCAGGTGGTCCCATCAGAAACCCTGCTCTGAGATATTGCTCCTCGCACAGCATGGACTGCAACGAGCGGCCGGTGAGCTACGGCTCCACGTCTTCATCCGCCTCCTCCCGTGACAGTCACTGCTCGCTGGGGGGGCGGCCGGTATTAGGCTCCGCCCCTGAGAGGGATCATGATTCAGGAGCCATCCAACTGGAGTTGGTGCCTGCCCAACAGCTAGAGGAGGAGGAGATGGGAAGACAAACACCTACACCGACCAATCAGAGCGATGCAGATATTCAGTCACCGGAAGGACGTAAAGTCCAGTATGTGGACCGAGTGGTGGAGGAAATTCTTGAAACAGAAAAAACCTACGTCCAGGACCTTCGCAGTATAGTCCAGGTAAGAAAGACACAAAGCATGTGCAGTCACTTCCTGAGGGGGACATTCAGCAGATTGCTTACTCGACGTAACTTATTGCAACAAGCTAAATTTAAAGGAATAGTACCCTAAAACTGGTTTATTGGTCTTATTTTATTTTAATGTAAAACTAAAATAATGTTTTTGGGTGAAAAATTGCTAAATGAAAACAAATATTAAAACATTATGGTCTGGTTTCGTAGACAGGGCTTAGATTAAACCATGATTAGGCCATGGTTCAGTTAGGACATTTAAGTAGATTAAAAAAAAAAAAAAAACATTACTGGTGTGCATCTTGAGACAAAAAAACCTAATAATTATAATGTGCATTTTTGGCTTCACTGTCACTGATAAAATCAAAAAACGCTTCATTAACATGACATTTTTTCATGACCTGTTAATGAGATGAATATTGGTCATCTTTTATTGATTCCCATGTTGTTCCAAAGCTGTTTAACTTCTTGTCCCATAGAACACAAAATAATTTTCACGCTGTCTTTTTCCATGCATAGTAAGTGGATGGTTATTCATATTGGCAAGCTGCAAAAAAGACGTTTTGTGTACGTTTTCTGAAGTAATGAACTTTGTGTGAGAGTCATTCTTCACTGAAAATCATCACAGAAACTCTCAGATCTCATTACTATTCTGCATTTTCAGCCTTACATTGCTGTAATTGTATATTTATGTATGTTATGATTGTCACTGATGTCAAATATAGAAATTCAGTTCCATGTATTATAGCACATGACGTCATATGGACTACTTTTATGTTTGTTTTTACATCATTATAGATCTTGTCCAGCACACAACTTTCCTCAGAACATTTCATTTTTTTTTCCATGGAAGAAAGTCAGAATTCTGAATGACAAGTTAATGAGTAGGTTATGACATAAAGTTTATTTCTGGGTGAAGTGCTTTGCTCAAGTGAGTGTCCAGTGTATGGGTTCCCATACTTGAGCTCAAACCTTGAACCTTAAAACAGCACTCCCCATAAAACATGAGGCTCCAACTACTGATGCTCTGAGTAAGAGGCATGTGTGTGCGTTTCTTTGTGTATGATTTATATAGCTGTCAAATGTAAAGTGCACATGGCTGTCATTTGACCTAGCGAGTGTGGAGATGAATGCTAAACTCTTCCTCTCACCCTTGCCCTGATTTTCTCTCTCTTTCTCTGTTGATGTGGGGATGGAGAGTTTTAGAGGGTCACAACCCCCTTCCCCACCTACTCCTCCATACAAACACATTCACAGGCCCCCGGCACTGAGAGAATGATAGATGGTTTGAGGAGAGAATGAAAGAAAAGGAAAGCAGGCAGGATGGATGGACAGGACAGATAAAGGAGAGGAAAGTGGGTTAGCAAAACAACTTTGAAAGAACTCTTTCTTTAAACACATGAGACTATTGAAAACACGTGTTTGTGAAGTGAAGGCAACATATTTTCATTTCCATTTCATTTACACTGAGTACTGTCAGTGGTGTTGTTGTTAACTGAAACTAAAGCTAAAACTATTAAATATTAATACTTTTAAAAATTTAAATAAAACTGAAATTGAATAAAATATAAATATTAAATAAAAAAAAAAAAAAACAGAAAAAAAATACTAAAGTACTGTTACTAAAATTACTAAAACTATAACTGAAAAAAACTGCAGTGGCAGAACTCGGCACTCGGTTGCTAGGGTGTTTCTAAGCAGTTGCTAGGGTGTAGCTAGGTGTTGTTTATGAGTTGTTATTAGGTGGTTGCCTAGGATGTTCTGGATGGTTGCTATGGTGTTGCTATGTGGTTCCTAAGGCATTGCAAGGCGGTTGCTAAGGTGTTCTGGGTGGTTGTTTGGGAGTTGCTAGGCATTCCTAGGCAGTTGCTAGAGAGTTCTAGGTGGTTGCTAAGCATTGCTAGGGTGTTCTGGACGGTTACGTTTGTGTTGCTAGGCAGTTGGTAGTTGTCACAGATCGTTAATATGGAGTTTTATAGCGTTCTTAGCATGTACTTAGCCTGATTTAGCACTTAGCTAATCACTATTAGCATGTAGCTATTCACTGCTAGCAGTGTAGCATGATGGAAGTCCTGTTTGCTAGCATCCATCAAAAGAGCAAAACCCCCATGTTTCTATGACACTTCTATCCAAAGATATCCCTTTTGATCTGTTTCAATGGAAGTCTATGGGGTGGTTGCTGGGGTGCTGTAAGTGGTCGCTAGGGAGTGGCTATGAAGATTATAGGTCATTACTTATTGGTTACTTGAAAAGAGAAGTCAAATGAATGTGAGAGAGTTAGAGAGAGGTTCCTATAAAGGGGTTCCTACGGCCCTGTGTGTGTGGGTCTATGACCAATGGTGCGGGAGGAGTAGAGCCCCGAAGTTTTGTTAAAAAAAAGAATAATAATAAGTATGCAAGAGATCAGCAGTAATGCTTTGCCTTATAGGCAAGCACCACTAATTACTCAAACTTAAACTAAAACATTTAATATAATAATTTACAATGTGCCAAGACCTGCAGCGTCTTCACACACAGAAAATTACTAGAGAAGTGTGTGACATAATATAACTCTGCAAATAATTTAAATTCACATCTCACACACTTTTATGCCCTCTGAATGGAACATATACGCTCCCTTCGAACTGGAACCAGGGCAGATTATCTTGTGATGTCCACTTCGCAGGGCACTTAATGGTTGAATAAAACAAATATCTGAAGTGATAAAGGAAACAAACAAAATGTGCAGAGCGGGGGGTCATGAGGACTGGGTTTGAGAACTTTTTTATGTCTTTTGTCTGTTTGTTTAAATGAAAACGGCGTTTTGGGGACTGAAAACGCATATTTTTGAAAACGGGTTACCAAGTGCAAGTTTTTCAGAACGCCGCCGTAATCGTTTCCGTGTAAACACCCAATACGGGAATCTTTGAAAACGGTGACGTAATGCACGTGCGTAATACGTGTTAGGTCTGTAGACGTGCAGTACGTGTCGATTTTAAAGGCACGCATGAATAAACATACACAACACTGGCGTAGAACATGGTACTGTTGTTGCTGCTCCAGAGTTTGCTAACACTACTTCAGCAAAGTGTGGATTTACTTCACCAATATTACAACCAACAGCAGAGACGCATCATATACAACATATAATCCTCACTTCCCTACAGGTACTGTTTACTAACAAGGTGACAGCGCCAACTACTGGCCTGGCATACGTAATACAGCGTTTCTGCCCGTTTTCACAGATATGTGTAAACACAAATCTTGTTGTCGTGTATACTTGAAACTTTTTAAAAACGCAAGGGAAAAACTTTTCTGTTTTTGACTATATCGCTGTCGTGTAAACGTAGCCTAATAGACAATACACAAGTCTTACCGTCAGAGGGTCTGTTGGGGTCACAAAGCTGGACCTCTTCATAGATCACAATATTACTTTATTGCACTTTGCTGTGCTTGAAATGACATCTTAATGTTGTTCTTGGCAGGTTTGAGTTGATTAGCGTGTCAAAGTTCTACTATAGAGTGTTAGTTACCTGCAATTGTTTTCTACAAGCAAATAGAAAACAGCATACTCAAAGAAAGCAAAGCAGGTACTTCCGGTGTAGACGGCTTTGTTTATGATAATGTTGATTTCTTTTTTTTTTTCTGGGGCGATACCATCTTTATTTTTCAGTTTTAAGCCCAGCTCTCTGTCTGTCTTTATGTGTGCACGGGCTGTTGACACTGGTTGTGCTTTCCACACAGAATGGTTATTTTACACTGCCTGAGGGTGTTCAGGTAAAGATTTTTGTCAGAGTGAGAGAATCACTTATCTCATCTGTCAGCCAAAGCCAGAGACATTCAGATGCAGGGCGGAGCAGGAGTTACAGATTCTGACATGCTGTGCTTATATTTGTGTATGTGAGAGCTTCAGTTGCTGTGTTCTTTAAAACACTAGTACATATGTATGTTTCTACAGAACTAGAGCACGATAATCTCATTGTGAAACTTAAAGTGATTCATTTCTGCATCACTGGCAGCACCAAATAAAACTGCAATCAGTGACTCGACCGTGTATTTGGAAGGAATGGAAAAGTGGAAGATGGGGGAGTATCTGAAGGGTTTGAGACTTGTTATTTTTAACTTTCTTTTTCAAACAACCATCCAATAAAAGTTACATTTTTAGTTAGTCATAGTGCATATATAGACACTGAACCATTGAAGAGGTGATTATAGCAACAGCAGATCGCTCGAGTGCTTTTTCATACTCATTATTTATAACTTTATTTTAAATTGACATACTGTATCACAAGTATTTCACAGAAAACTTTGCTTTGTGTAAAAAAAATTTATATATATTTGCCACCCGTCCCGCATGAGTGATGCTGATGAGAGGATTCATGCTTTCATCTGTTTCTCCACAGGATTACCTGGAGTGCATCAGTAATCAGTCTCTTCTGCTGCTGGGAGATGAAGAGAGGAATTCTTTGTTTGGAAACATCTCTGAGATCTACCGTTTTAACAGGTAAGCTTTAGTGACAAAAGCATCTCTTGAGAGAAATGTGACGGGTGTTTGCCAATTTTCTTTCTTCGTGGAAACTACTGGATAAACTATTATTGGTAATTTTGACTTTTTCAATAGTTTCCAACCATTAAAGTCATATAACAGGATTTGATTGAAAATACTCATTTGATGATTAGCTTTTTCAAACTAATTTTAATGACCAAAAACATCAGCTAAGCAGAACGAATTCAAATTCAATTTAAAAACTACACCAGATTTAATAATATATCTTAATCTATCAGCTATGTTGGGATGAAACTGTGGCTTGTAGTTATGAACTTACATTTTCCAAACATAAAAAAAAAAAAAAAAAAAAAACTTAACAGGGTTGAATGGTTGTACTTGATAAATGCATTTAAAATTATTATTTGCATAATAATAATAATAATAATAAATAAAATAAGTAAGTAAAAATAAATAATTAAATATAGAAGACTATAAAGATTATTTGCTGAAAGGGTTCAATTGATGTCACAATTTTAAGGATTTAAAAAAATAATAATTGGCAGAATAAAACAGCTTATATAACATTTAGTTTGACCTTCTGAGCTAGACTACTTAATATTTTTAAACATCTCCCTTCACTGACCATTTGAGTTTTAGACTGTCTTCTCTGTTTTTAACATCTCTCTTTCCTCAGTTCCTCTCACTTCGGACCACACACACACACACACCTGCACATTTTGCCAGACTCACACCAAATTCAGCCCACCCACACACACACACACACACACACACACACACACACACACTCACAGACTGTTACCTCATATGACTGCAATGCTGAAGTGACCACACATGCATTCACAAAGCCGTTCAATTCATGGAAGTGTCTCTTTCCTCACAGTACATGGCCTACAATACAGCTCATAACTGCAAGACAATTTGAATAGTTTCATAACGGCTCAGGCCTTTAATGGATGTGAGTAATGATATTTAATCGTTCTCTCTCTCTCTCTATGTGTGTGTGTGTGTTTTAGTGATCTGCTTCATGACCTGGAGAAGTGTAACGCCAACCCAGTTGCCATTGCGAAGTGTTTCGTAGCCAAGGTAAAACTCTCGTCTTTTCTTTGTGATTTTTTTTTTCTCAACACTGACAAAAATGAAAATCTGATGATCATTTACTCACCTTCAGGTCATTACAAACGTCTTTCATCCGTGAAACACAAATGGAGAAATTATGAAGACTGCTATCATATGGTCACACACACAAACAAACAACACTATTATGCCTATTAGAATTAGTTGTCTCTGTAGATTAGTGTAATAACACACACTTGAGTAAGTGTTATAGCTGTTTTACAGCTCTGATCAGCAGCAGCTGGTTTGTGTGGTTTTCTGTCCTATGGTGTCGTGTGATAGCTGCTTTGTTTTGTTCCGGGTATTGTTGTGCTAATGTGCTGTTAGCAGAGGGCTGATCATTTACACAATGCAAATGACTGTGGCTTACAAGATCTAAAGCCAGCCCTGAGCATGAAACGGGCCTTCAGAGGTCTGCGTGTACTGTTTAACTAGAATATGTTTTCATACTTGATTGTTCCAAAAACATATTATTTTTCACATATTTTACATTATTACAGCATCTCTCTTACCAGTTTGTCTCGAGCGCTCTGTTTAGTTCCTGTTTCATTGAAGCCCCTCCTTCTTTTTTGTGTATTCTGTGGGCGGGAATTATTTAAATGAATGACTTTATGATGTCACAATATCAGGAAGTAGCGCGCTATAGTCCGATTGAGCCATTTGCTGTAGTTCTTGAAAGTGTTTTCTGTAAAGTGAATATCTGTAAAGTGAACTTTGAGCTTTGTAACCTTGCAGATCTTGTTTTATGCTCAAACACCAACATTACACACTAACTTAAGTTGAAAAAGCGAGAAAGCATTATAGGACACTTTTTAGCTTTAATTTATTTTTAATTTCAGATTTAGTTTTAGTAATTTTAGTACTTCAATTCAAACTTTATATCAGTTAGTTGTCAGGCCAATATGTGTAATTATAAAATATAACAACACTGACCTGTACTGTTTTACATAAAAAAATTAATTAATTAATAATTAAAAAGTAAACTAAAAATGCTTCTTAATGAACTGGTTTTTATTCTAGTTATAAATATTAATATTGCAGAATCCATCTAAATGTATTAATTTATAAAAAACAAAAAAATAAAAATGACACAAATAAGGTAGAAATAGCTTATTCCCACTTTTTACAGTGTATTAAGCTAGTTGTGTGCGTATTGGTCAGTAAAGGATAGTCATTATTTGCAAACACTCCCAGAACTGTGTGTGTGTGTGTGTGTGTGTGGGTGTGTGTGTGTGTGTGTGTGTGTGTGTGTGTGTGTGTGTGTGTGTGTGTGTGTGTGTGTGTGTGTGTGTGTGTGTGTGTGTGTTTAAAGGCATTACTCGGCCAGTTCTGTGGTACTAAAATCACAAAGGAGCTTCAGGATTCCAGTAAGAGTGAGCGGTTTTATTACATCTGATTCCTATCAGAGCTTTCCTGAGAACACTGCCTTTCTCTTCCTCTCTGTTAAAGACAAATGCTGACTCAATGTGTTTTTCTGAGAACAGAAATCATCCTCCACCTGCTGTCTGCAGCTCTTCAGTTCAGACAGAAGGATATTACACAGCATTAGCACAACTTCAGGCTAATCATTCAATACAGCGATCCATTTGCACCAAGGTGCATGATATGTTCACAGCTCCGTCACAAAACTAAGTGTCCATTCATTTTAATATAGGAGGACATGTGATAAATGCTAAATGTTTTTGATCACATCTATACATACATTTGTAGACGTGAAGACAACTTTAGCATTATCAAACATTAAGCACACATCTGGTTGAAGTTCCGGCTTTTCAATAACGGAAGAGTATGCTGCTCTTTAATTTAAAGTTTTCCCATGGAGAACCTACCACTCAGTGTGTTTGTGTGTGTGTGTGTTTGGGTGCATCATTTATGCAAGAACACCTTCATTAATAAGGCTACCTGTGTGTCTGTGTCTGTGTGTGTGTGTGTGTGTGGGGGGGGGGGGGGGGGGGGGGGTATTAGAGGAAGAGAATAAATGGCTCTTTGATACTCAGACTCTCTGTACTTTTCCAGGTGCTTTGATGTTCATATAGGTGGAATGAGAAAGCAAAAGACAGAGATTTAATCAGAGCACACTCACATCTACCATTACTGTAAACACAACATCAGGACTCTTATTACAGTCACTGCAACCGCTGTGTGTGTGGGGGGGGGGGGGGGGGGGGAATGTGAGACGTTTTCTGTAGCGCACCATCCTGATGTGACCTTTCAGAGCAAGTCTGTCTCTTTATGTGACATACACACTCTAAACTAGATATATAAATGTGGACATACCCTTGTGAAAAAGAAGTCCACTTTAGCATACATTTAAAATGAATAATTTCAGAAATAAAATACTTAAAATATATATACAAACTGAATGTAATGTTTGACAGTAATTACATGTTAATTTCAATTAAATGACAATGTAATATAGTATAAATTTATATTAAATGCAATTAGCAGAACTTTAGGGTTTTTTCATCTACTTAAGTGCATCTTTATATGTCATTTCCATTTATATTGTTGCAATATGTATTTGCACCAATTTATGTAAACCTGCTAGTTACATTACTTTTTATGGAAAGTAGTGCGTTACATTACTTTTGCGTTACTTTCTCGTTACTTTTTAAATTATGAGCAGGGCTTGATTGTTTTTAATATAAGAAGTCCTATTTATAGCAAATGTAAAAGCCCTTTCACACCAAAAAGTGTAATGAATAAACCTCAGGCTGAAGGAAAAGTAAATTCACGTCTGTACAGTAGAACACAGGAGAAGAAGGTTCAGTACTCTTCAAAAAAAAAAAAAACAATGAAGCACAATCTAAAGTCATTTTTGCTTTTTAGTATGGTTGAACTTGATCATCAAAGGTCAGCAGCAAAGACCTCTGTTAATAAAATGGGATTGATAGATTTAAGTTATTTAACATATTTAATTATTGCAGGTTTGCGTATTATTCTGAGTTTGCATTTCATTGTTTTAATTCATTTTGATGAATACTACATCTGTTTTTTGCGAGTGGGATGAAGTAATGCACATTCACATTTAGTCTAGAACTACAGTAACATCACGTTCACACAGTGCACGCTACGCCTCTGTATTGCCGATTTCTCCCAATATGGGGACAGGAGACTTGTCAGTCAATAAATGGGCAAACAAAGTAACTGGCATTACTTTTTTGAAAAAGTAACTCAGATATTTTCTTGTTACTTTACTAGTTACTTGAAAAAAGTAATCTGACTACGTAACTCTCGTTACTTGTAATGTGTTACCCCCAACACTGCTTTTCATTATGATATTGTTGAATATGTTAATAGTTATTTCCTGACCTTTGGTTGACCCCCACACAAACAAACACACATCTTCCTTTGAGTAACTAACTCTAATTTTCTGATTGTTCTTCAGAGTGAAGACTTCCATATATACACGCAGTACTGCACAAATTATCCAAGGTAAGAAATACTTCCTGTGGTTTGTGGTTGTAGATTATTTCCTGTGGTTTGTATGTCACCATCTGTCTCTCAATATAGAGCTTTATAAGACTTCACAAGTGATGGCTGTCTCAGATGCCTGTTGTGTGTGTGTGTGTGTGTGTGGAATGTGAGACTTGTGAGAGTGTGTGCTCATATTATATGTTGTGTGTGTGCATGTGTATAACACCATTGGAGTCTAGGAGTCTGTTCCTATATATTCCCCCCCGAGGGAAACCCCCTGTCTGACTGTCTGGCTCTCTCTCTCTATCTCTATCACGTGTCCAATCTGCCCCTTTGTTTATTACATGTAAAAAAGTAACCTTTTGCACTTATGAAATTTTTACCCCTAAAGAATTGAATAGTACATTAACAAACTTTTTTTTTAATGACACAGG
Organism: Cyprinus carpio; assembly: GCF_018340385.1. Taxonomy (NCBI): domain Eukaryota; kingdom Metazoa; phylum Chordata; class Actinopteri; order Cypriniformes; family Cyprinidae; genus Cyprinus; species Cyprinus carpio. The sequence goes on along the minus strand of NC_056594.1, from coordinate 1,835,326 downwards.
CCTACAGATAAAGTCAGTGTTCTAGTGACTGAACAGTGTTGAGGTCTTGAATAAAGGTTACAGGAGATTATTATGAATATGTGTCAACTGTGTTTGCTTTTGGGTGCATGTATATGTGCAGAGATTTAAATCTATTCATAAGCCTGAGATATGACAGAGTTCAACAAAAGCATTGACATACAACACCTTTCCCTAGCAAAACACCACCCACACCCACAGTTTCTTTTCAAACACACACACACACATACATACACTGAGGCAGCACGTGCTGTCACGAGTCCTACTTTTGATGCTAAGAGACATTAAAAGTGACCTGACAGTATAGTTTCATCAGATGCTGCATGGTGTGTGTGCATGAATGGATTCATGACTGGGCCACAGAGACCCTCTCTCCACACCCTCACACAGCTGTTGACCCTAACCAAGGTCATATGGCACGATCACACACACATACAGTAACACTCCTGAAAGCAATAGCTGTATCTCAGTGATACTCGGGTCATATTTCCCATCGGGACAATGTGAAGTCTGTGCGCAGGACGCTGGAATGTGCGCACACACACACACACGTCTATCTGTCCCAGTGCTTTGTGAGGCGTGGCAGCAGATCCAATAAACTGTAAAATCTGTGTTTTAACAGAAGGGCCCGACCTTACTCTCCCAACCGTGCATACATCATGTTGTTCCAAAGAGAGTACATTTTTATTTTTGTATGAACTATCCATTTAAGCCACTCTTAAAAATGTCTGAATGTCACCGTATTAGATACAGTATCAAACCAAGGGCCAGATTACTAACACCATGCACCAGCACAAACCCTCTTTTGGTGTTAAAATAGTGCTGCCAGCATTGACTAAAGACAAAAAGCGAAGACGGTTATTTTGCAGCTGACCTTATTGCATATGCATTTGTAGAAGATTCCCTTTCAGACACAAAATTTACGGGAGGAGAGTATTTAAATGAATCATGCAACATGATTTACCCCATGGTTTGTTGTAGTCAGTTTACTGGTATGTGTGCCATTATTTAAAAAAAAAAAACATCTTAACCCATTCTGCTGAGTTTGTTACCCACACCTGATTATCATTGGCTTTGCTTGTTATCATTAGCCTGCGCTTATTTGCGTTGCTCTTGGTCAATTGCATTGATCATTATGGAAATGATCCAGCTGTATCCTTTAATCTGCGCACTGTCCAGATCAACCGCAGAATTTTCCACCCCCATTACTGCATGTATAGGATTGCATTCTCATGCTAATTTGCCCTGTTTAATAAATATGGCCCCAAGTGTGATTTACTGTTCAAAATGAAGAAAAAGCCATTGTGACACATTGTGAAACACTGGATCACATGCCATCAACTACACCTATGATTTAGTCTGCTAGGACATCTGCGTGAATGTGAGAGGAACTGACTTCCCCTACATCCACTAAAAATCTCCAGCTGATTAAAAGTTACTCATCATCAATAAAAAAAAAGGTAGTTAGAAGTTAGAAGTTAGTTTTGAGAAAATGCAGACAACATTTACTTTGGTATTTTGATGTATAATGTAATGACATTCAGATATTTTTAAGTGCACTTAAGTGCTTTTTTGGCCATTGTATATGTCATTTTGGTTGTAGCCTGAACAAATTCATCATAGAGAGATGCAGAATCAATATATATATGTGCGTGACAGGTTTATATTGTGCATATCTGCCGCCGTCTGAGAGGATATCAAATAAACATCCTTTATTGATAACACGTGTTTGTGTGGATCTGCAGGTCCGTTGCTGTCTTAACAGAGTGTATGCGGAACAAAACAGTGGCAAAGTTTCTGCGAGAGCGACAAAAAACTCAAAAACACCCCCCCCCTCTCCTCCCACACCCTCAAAAACGCCCACAAGATCCTAAAGAACCACCAACTACTACATCAAATAACAAAAAACACACCCAGTGTGACCTTCCTATACACACACAGACCCCAGAGATGGGACACCTGTACACAAAGACTGCACTAGACACACACAATGATCTGAGGTCAGAGATGTGCTGGTGTTTTGCAGGAGATTGCCACTCATCTGGAGAAGGATTCAGAGATGTACGACGTGATCCAGGAGGCCATTGACACTATGCAGAGGGTTGCCTGGCACATCAATGACATGAAGAGAAAACACGAGCATGCAGTTAGACTGCAGGTTTGTGTACCCTACACACACACACACACACACACACTCAGAATGATAATAGAACATTATGTTTGAGATTCATCAGACATAAACATCATTCCCAACTAGTTACCTGATGTACGTGAAGAGTGACGCTCCTTCCTCTTCTGCTCACACCTTCTCTCTTTCAGGAGATTCAGAGTTTGCTGACTAACTGGAAGGGGCCTGATCTGATTGGCTACGGCGAGCTGGTTCTTGAGGGAACATTCCGTATCCAGAGAGCCAAAAATGAAAGAACACTCTTCCTGTTCGACAAAGTTCTGCTGATTACCAAGAAACGCGAGGAGACTTACACCTACAAAGCCCATATCCTGGTGAGAGTCCGTATACCTACTAGTTCCCCCCGCTGGACCTCACCAGCTGGTCAAAATGCATTTCTCATTGATGCGTGTCTCTGAAATATGACTTTTGGAGAGCAGTTTGCATTCTTTGATTCTCTTGTAATGTATCTATGGCAAATACAAGCAACGTTCTCTGCGTGTAAAGTTTGGTGGAAAATTTGAAGGCACAAATGGGTCATTATGCAGCTACTGTAGTAAACACCTCCAGATAATACTCTTAATGATCATGTAAATGTTCTGTGGTTCGAACCCAAATTGTACATTGTGAAAACAGACCTGCAGGGGTAAGGGTAGAAGGTGGAATCGAACTCTGATTCTGATCAAGCAGTTGATCTGGTTGTGAAAACAACCTATTTCACCAGTTTTAACCAGCTCAAAAAATAAACTGGTTTTAGTTCAACTTTCACAGCAGTGTGTACTTTCAGAAAAAAAAAAAAAAAAAAAAAAAAAACTACTAAAAAACTTGTACATTTAGGTGTACAACAGCTTGTCACAGGCGCACAGACCATTTTACCTTATTCATCTTTATTGGGGGTTCAAAATAGTACCATAAGAATATACTGTATATTACCACCTCATGGGTACATATTACTACTCAAAGTTACTTATATGCAATCTTTGGGGGTAAAGCAGGTTACAAAAGTGTGTCTTTGTTTTTTTTTACAGTCTATGGCACTGCCTCAGTGACAAGTTTTGTACCACTAAACATACAATTTTTGCACATTTTTTTTTTCTGACAGTATGTAAATGAAATATGCATAAATTGTCCTGGTTCAATAAAATGTTAGAAAGTGTAAATGACTGTGCTCCTTATTCTAATCTATAATTTGTTTCTCCTCCCATCTCTACTTTTTTGCAGTGCTGTAATTTAATGTTGGTAGAAGTCATTCCTAAAGAGCCTCTAAGCTTCAGCGTGTTTCACTACAAGAACCCCAAACTTCAACACACAGTGCAGGTATTATTTCAAACTCTCTCTCTCTCTCTCTCTCTCTCTCTCTCTCTCTCTCTCTCTCTCTCTCTCACACACACACACACACACACACACACACATAAACAAACTGCATGTAACCAAAGATCAAGCCTGAGGCCAGGCTTCTGACGGACAGCCAGTTGCCTTGAACTTTACCCTAGTAAAACTACACCCCTTTACCTACAGGCTTCAGCATGTATGAATATATGCACATACAAGTGTGTGTGCGAGTGATGTTATGAGTCTTGCCTAAAACCAGTGTTGGTACACCTGACTTTTGGTTTGGACCTCAGCCGAGTAGTCATAAATATGAAGTGCCACAGAGGACTGAATCGCCTGAACACCTGTAAATCACCTCATGTTATCTCAGCAGCTAATACATGCCCGGTCATATGTTCTCCTTGATTTTATAACCTCTTAGGGTTAGAACATCCATCTATCCATCCATCAATCTATCCATCTATGGACAAATTTTCCCCACTGCATTACAATAATAAGAATTTAGAGATTTAGCCTGAATAATGAATTCTCACAGCAGGATGTTGTGTTTCACTGTCTCTGAAATGAACTGTGTATAAATGTGTCACTGCTGAGTAGTGGTTCCAGTCCACCACATCTCTGTGTTAGTTACTGATTGTGCTGACGTTCACCCAATTGATGAAAGTGTTTGTTTTGATTTTGATGATTGGTGTTGATGTTCTCTGATAGTGGGATGACTTGGTCACGGTAGTTTCAAAGGTGTGTCGGTAAATGATCTTAAACTTGCAGATTGTGCTGATATGCCTGTAATCCACTTTTAGGCGAAGTCTCAACAGGACAAGAGAATGTGGGTCCTGCATCTGAAACGGCTGATCCTTGAAAACCATCCAGCCAAAATACCGGCCAAGGTTAGAACATGCACATACACACTTCTGTACAGTGTACACTGTAATTAGGCAGCTGTGGCCAAATCTGGCTATTCACACTCAACTGTGTCACGATAAAGTAGTTCACATGAAAGAACTTGAAGGTGGAGCAGAAATTTCTGTGCTTACAGAAGTGAAGACATAGTGCCACCCAGAGGCCACTTAGTCAAAATTAAATTTTTCACATAAAAAGGGATGCAATTTTGTGTTTGCTCATTTATAAGCTAATTTAAATGGTTAAACTATTTTCAAGGTCGTGAAGTTTTTTTCTTCTATGTGCATTTAATTCACATCACATTTGTCTGAATTATTTTTTGCTTCAGTTTAAAAAAGGAGGAAAAAAGCATTAAGAAAATGAAGCCTAATATTTTTTGCATTGTGACATTTTTCATCAGCAACTGAAATTCTCATTACTGTAATAAAATAACTAATCCCCTTTTATTTTAATAGTTTAATTCGTAATTAATATTGCATAACAATACAATATACATATACATTAATGGTAGTGCATCAAATACTGTCATACATAGTAAACAAATAAAGACTTCAAGGAACTGTTTGAGGAAGTTTCCTTCTGTTTCTACAGGCTAAGCAGGCCATTCTGGAGATGGACACCGCAAGTAAGCATTATTTTAACTTCACACTGAAAGCTATACAGCACTATATTTAATTTGTGTTTACAAAGACTAGATTCTTAATTTTTTTTCAGACCACCCAAGTTTTAACTACAACTCTGATGACAAGCGAGTGAACACTAAAGAAGGTCCTTCACCTCGGAGAGCACGCAGGAAGACAGGTGAGACCCAAAGCAAATACAACAAACAAACAAACAGTGATTTTCATTGATCATCTGTTTACTCATTCTTTTTGTCTCTCTGCCTGTCTTGCTGTTTCATCAGAGCCCTTATCTAAGTTATTGAAAAACTCTAAACATATAAGTAAGTAGCAACTTGTTTGAAAAATGATAATTGAGAAAAAATATGCCTGCAAGTAATATTAATCTTTTAAACACTGTGGCAATTGTTTTCCTTCTCTCTTCCTTATTGTTGCTGTAGTATCCAGTCCAGATATTCAAAAGGTAAAGAACACCATAACCCATAACATGAAAGCATTAATCCATTATACAAATCTGATGAAAAATCGTTCAAAAGTAAATAAAAACATGAATTTGCTCACAGCGTTCTGGTTTGGGAGTCACTCTGCTGTCACCTGTTGCCCATTTGGGTACAATTGGCCGATCCCGTAGCCTTGTTAGTGAATCACAGGAATCTCTGGACCCTGGTGACCACAGTGATGTTGACGACGAGTCACATCCACAGGATGCTGATGATGAGGACGATACTGGTTTGGTAAGTCTGAACTGACATTTGATGTTTTATTTTAATCATATTATCAGGTTCGTCGGACTGGGGGTAAAACCAGTACTGATTACCAGGGAGGGTAATCAGAGAGGGCCCTTTTAAAGTCTGGAATATATTTTATATATTGGTTGGTGGTGCATGGGGGCCCATCAGGACTGCCTATGCATAAGGCCTGGGATCTTGTGCAACGCCCCTGCATATTATTAATTACTTAGGGGTCAGTCAAAGTAGCAGCAAATAAGCTAGCTAGTTTTGGGTTAAGGATCTGACATGTCAACATACTGATGACCAAAAAAAAAAAAAAAAACACCTGGAAAATCTGTATAGCAGTGTCCTCACAACAGCAGTGTGCTTGCTATTTTTGCAAGGAAAAGCACCTTGCTTATTTTCAGATGTAAAGCTCTGGTTTGTATTCAAGTTTTAGTGATTATGAATGGTGTTCTAAGAGTCAACTGTTGTATGATCAGAGTTCTCGGGGCAAGCTGAGAGTACCAGGGAAGGGCAGCCGGAAAAGACTGAACCAGCAAGTGTCAGTGGACAGCATTGACCAGTGGAGAAACCACAACCTTACCCATGCAGACCTCCAGGTAAGGACATAATGTGATACATAATGTGGCTAGGACAGTTAACACAATAAATAATTATTTTGTATCTTATGAATGGTAAAAGTGATTATTAATTTCTTTCATTCAGACTGCTAAAGAGTCCCTTCAAAATAAGGTTATCACGCCCCCTATCCTACGAGTTACCGCACCTCCAGAAGGAGACAGAGATGAACGCTACCCTAACATGCTGGGAACTGGAGAGGAACCTTCCTTCCGCAACATTTGGACAGACCATCGAGTCCGGAGGACTATGTTTCCAACTCGTCAAAAGAGTTTTCAAATTGCTGATGATGAAGACATCTATCAGATGTTCCTGCCAGCGGAGAATGATATAAGGAATCATGATGCCGAGAGTGACCACGAGACTGCTGACCATCCAGAAAGACCCTGTAGCTGGCATGTTGAACAAACTAAAACATCACGGCTAGACCTCCCCACAAGCAGGAGCAGAGTACTTTGCAGGGCCAACAGTATTGGAGAAAACCAAAGTGAGCAACAAAGCCCTACCAAGCGAACCCTACAAGAAGAAGAGACCACCAACCAGACTGAGTCTTCAAGCAATGAAATCTCAGGGTCTTCTTCAGCCGAGCAGTTAACAATTGATGATATCGAGAATGTTTATGACAACATTAGTTACGAGGAGCTTCAGGCCATGGGGCTTATCCGCAAGGATCAAGTTAACCATGCAGACTCTGAGGTATCAGAGGTCAAGTGTAGGATAGCACCACAAGTTATAATAACTCCAACAGAAACTGAGAGTTCATGTGAGAGCAATAGGTCTTCTGGTCAAGGCGGGGAGCTACTTGAGACGTGTGAACTGCAAATTGTTGAGGATGAGGAGAATGTATATGATACCATTGTCTTCCAGGAGCCCCCGGTCCTTGCAGCTGAGATGGATCAGGGAAGACCAGACAGTTTGCAGACATCTGAAGTAGACCTCATGGCTAGCCAGATTTTAGGAGGGTTTGTATCTGAGGAAAAACTCTGTCCTACAAATAAGACAGAGGTTGAACAGCCTCACATTCCCTCTGCTGCAGTTTCAGACACTGAATCATCTCAGATTTCCACACCTGATCATACATTAGAGCAAGTGGATAAGATCTGGACGGATTTGGAAAACTACATCCGGAAGAATGAAAAGAAGCCAGACAGACTTCCAGCTGCATTTCCTGTAAGCAGAACGGATGCTGCATGTAAAACACAGGACTCCTCCAAAAAAGTACATGATACCCCACACAAAGCACAAGATTCTCCAAGAAAAACACATAACTTCCCAAGTAAAGGAAATAAGCTGCAACGAAAAGCTAGTGATTCCCAATGCAAAGCACAAGAATCTCCAAGT